>NW_028327177.1:19266494-19438994 GCF_987537825.1 Furipterus horrens | reverse complement strand
AAAAGGCTGACAATGTGGATTTAACGGGGGACACTGACCATGCGTTTTTGAAAAGTTCTCCATGCGGATTACAAAGAACTGACCATGTGGTTTTGGAAAGGAAAGGCTGGGAATTCACGCAGTTTTGGATTAAAAGCTGGTGGACACCACAACACTGAAAGGCCTTCCCAATCAGAATTGAATGATTGGCAGCTACTGGTAAAGCTAAACTGTGTTTAGAAAGTGGGGAAACGGTATCTCTAACTTTTCTAAAACTAGCCTGGTTTGGTAGGGAGAGGCAAAGATATGTGTTTGTGGGCGTTTTTAAGGAACATAAGACTTAATGGCAGAAATCCACAAATCTAAGTCTATATAACTATTAAATAAACAACTCTTTTTCTTTTCACTAAACTCTGGTATTGAGAGTTGTAATTCTGGCGGCGGGCAATGGGGCCCCTAACAAAACAGCCCCTGGGTTCTGTTTCAATTGGAGCAGCCCAGGGGTTCTTTAACACTTTGACTTTCAAGGTGGCCAGTCCCCTGGAGCTCTTGTTGACAAATATCATGTCCCCATGTGCCCCCTTTCCTTAAAAACCCCTTTCCTCCCTGATGAAGTTTGAGGAGATGAGCTCTGTCACCTACCTTGTAGCTTAGCCTTAATACACATGTACAACAGCCCACACCTTCCCCCTCGGTGAATGCTTAATATACTTTTGAACAGCAGAAAAGACTGGCCTTCTATCTCTGAAGACTGTCAAGGAAGGTATATATTTTTAGAAACTATCAGTGAAGAAGAGACAGTATATTAATCATTATTTAGAAGTCAGTGATCATAAGATCCCACAAGTGGGTGAACCCTGAATAGGAAGGGTTGGGGGGATATTGCTGCAGTGAATCCTAAGATAGTTGGGGTAGGGTCTTGGAACAGCATACATGCTGCTCAAAAAATATGTGCCAATGGTCATGATAATATGTTCTAGAAACATACTTTAACCTTGACACTGAAGTATCCCTACCAGAAATTCACCTTAGAGAAGTGGTGAAAAAAATGAGGGGTAAAATTATATAAAAATGTTAATAGATGTAGAAAAGGCATTTGACAAAATTCAGCACCCAGTTATGGGAAAAATTCTTAGCAAAGTGGAAATAGAGGGAATATACCTCAACATAATAAAAACCATATATGACAAATGCATAACAAACATCATATTCAATGGAGAAAAACTAAAAAGATTTCCCTTAAGATTGGGAACAAGACAGGGATGCGCACTTTCACCACTCTTACACAATACAGTACTGGAAGTACAACAGCAATCAGATAAGAGAAAGAAGTAAAAGGCATTCGAATTGGAAATAATGAAGTAAAAGTATCACTTTTTTACAGATGACACGATTCTGTATATAAAAGACCCTAAAGACTCTGCTAGAAAAATTATTTGAAACAATAAACAAATACAGTAAAGTTGAAGAATATAAAATCAATGTACAAAAATCCACTGCTTTCCTGTATACTAACAATAAAATTTCAGAAAAAGAACTTAAAAAAATTTCTTTCGCAATTACAACGAAAAGAATAAAATACTTAGGAATAAACTTAACAAAGGATGTGAAGGAGCTATATACTGAAAACTACAATGCATTATTAAAAGAGATTGAAAAAGACACAATGAAATGGAAAGATATTACATGTTCATGGATTGGAAGAATCAACATAGTTAAAATGGCCACAATTCCTAAAGAAACATGCAGATTTAATGCAATCCCTGAGAAAATTCCAATGTCCTTTTTTAAAATTTATTTTTATTTTTGGAGAGAGGGGAAAGGAGGGAGAAAGATACGGAGAGAAACATTGATGTGTGAGAGAAACATCAATCAGTTGCCTCTCACACACTTCCAACTAGGGACCAGGCCTGCAACACAGGCATGTGCCCAGACCAGGAATTGAATTGGTAACCTCTTGGTTTGTGGAAAGATGCCCAAACCATTGAGCAACAGCAGCCAATACCCCAATGTTAGTTTTAAAAGAAACAGAACAAAATATATATATATATATATATATATATATATCATTAGATTTATATTGAAGCACAAAAGACCCTGTAGAGCCAAAGCAATACTGAGAAAAGAGCGAAGCTGGAAGGATCATGCAACTTCACCTCAAATTATACTACAGGGCTACCATGATCGAAACAGCTTGGTATTGGAAGAAAAACAGACACACAGACCAATGGAACAGAATTGAGAGTCCAGAAATAAAACCACATGTATATGACCAATGATTTTTGTCAAAGGAACCAAAACACATAATGGAGAAAAGAAAGCCTCTTCAATAAATGGTGCTGGAAACATTGGAAAGCCACATGCAAGAGAATGTTCCCATGTACAAAAGTTAATTCAAAATGGATCAGACCTCAATATAAGATCTGAAACAATAAATTACACAGATTAAAACATAGGTACTAAACTTATGGACCTTGATTATAGAGAACGTTTTATGAATTTGACCCCAAAGGCAAGGGATGTATGTGAAGGCAAAAATAAATTGAGACTATATGCAAAAGCTGCTGCATAGCAAAAGAAACTAACAACAAAATAAAAAGGCAACCAATGGTTTGGGAGATGATATTTGCAAACAACAGCTCTGATAAGGGGTTAATATCTGTGTTTACATTATACTAGTACAAGTAGAGCTTTTGGAAAATACTCCTCCTTGGAGACAATATAACGAAGTACACTCTGAAATCTGAGACCATCCTTCCATGTGGTGATGTACCTCAATTGGGGAGATGTCATGGATAAGAAGCCAGTGACTCTCAAACCAGTAGGAGATAATTAACAGATGAATCATGGAAAAGGGGAGAGGAAATGACATTCTGCAGCTCCTCGCACATATCTCTGGGATCAAAAGGAGGAAGACTGTCATCACCAAACACAGAGAAACGGGAAGATGTAGCTAGATAACTTTGCAAATAAGTTGGAGATAGATTATAACTAGATTACCCTTAATCACACCCTTAATTAAGTAGTTAATCACGTTAGATTGTGAACCTGGATTAACCAGTAATGGAGAAATGGGGGAGGAGAGGGCAGGGGAATCAGTTGCGTTAGGGAGGGGGAGCTAATCGTGTTAGTATAAAACCAGTTTTCTTTTTCTACTTCATGTGCACATGCTCCTGGCTGGCGGTGCGCCCAACTCTGCAGACTCATGAATAAATACCTCACTTTGCTATTTAAGTCCCGTGTCCTGGTGATTTACTGTGAGTGTTTCTCATAATTTGGGGGCTCATCTGGGATCCTCCGCCTGTATGCAGAAAGGGGCTCTGAGCTGAGTTAGGGAGATGCATCCTACCCTCTTTTGGGTGGCCCGCTTGACTAAGGGCCCACCCGCCTCACAGTGTCCAGAAACAACCCAAGATTTCTTGTTGGGACAGCAGTAGACCAATGCAGGGGGAAAACAAAAGCAAACACTGCAGAAACCAGGCAACCTCATGCATGGGCCAAGGTAAGATAATTGAATTAATTACTGCCTTGGTGATTGGGCATCCTCGGAGATCGAATATGTGTGTGTGTGGCTGAGACGTATCTCAAGATACGAAGCAAATGTGGAGTCCCGAACCATGGTTCTGTTCTTCCTCAAGGGAAACGGCTGGCTGTGTGCAAGAAATCTCCAGTATGGGGGGTTGAGTATATGGGGTCTGTATACAAGAAATTTCCAATAGGGGGGGTTGAGCTCACAGGTTTGTGTTCAAGAAACTTCCAGTAAGGGGGGTTGAGTATATGGGGTCTGTATACAAGAAATTTCCAATAGGGGGGGTTGAGCTCACAGGTTTGTGTTCCAGAAACTTCCAGTAAGGGGGGTTGAGAACATAACCAGATTCAGCCACAGCCACAGAAATCGACTGAGGATGGGAAATAAAAATTATAAGCCTAGGGAAACTAAAGAAAATGGTGCAAAGAAACACCCCATAGACATTCCACCCAATAATCCATTAGGGAAAATGCTAGAGCATTGGGAAGAAGATCTCTGGACCCAGAATAAGAGAAAACAGAAAATGGTAAAATATTGCTGTCTCCTTTGGCCAAAGGAACCCAATAAGGGACAATCTTTTTTCTGGCCCCAATTTGGGTCTGATGAAACTAGGGTTTGTCAAGCCCTGATCTCATATGTGAGTGATCAGGCATCGGCTTCTAAGGAAGAGAAGGAATATACTCTCTGCTGTTTACAACCTACCAACAGGTTTATGGTCTCTTTCATGTAAAAGAAAAAGAAGATAAAGCCTGAGACCCCCTGTACTGTCTCCCGCCTCCTTACAGCCCTGGCCAGCTGGCAGCCAACTGGGCAAGGCACTGCGGACAGATAGTACAGACAAATCAGGCCAGGGACACCTAACAGGTGCCCAACCAGAAGCTGTGTCCGCGACACCCACGGCACTGGCAGGAACTAACTCTAGATTAAGAAAAGAATTAGAACAATGTAAGCAAGGCCTGAAGAACTTCCCCATTCCCTCAGAGTAGTCAATATTTCCCCTTAGGGAGGTCCCCATGAGCCCAGGACAAATTGGATATGTCAATGTCCCTTTAACAAGCACTGAAGTTAGAAACTTCAGGCGCGATATGAAGCACTTGGTAGAGGAACCCTTTGGATTGGCAGAACAATTATATCAGTTCCTTGGACTCAGCATATACACGTGGGCAGAATTAATGTCTATACTAGACATCTTCAGTAGGGAAGAGAGGGGAATGATCAGATGGGCTGCTGTGAGGATACAGGAAAGCAAAGATCTTCCTGGTCAGGGAATTGTCCTGGCTGAACAAAAGTTTCCCAACATAGACCCTGAATGGGATAATAACAGGTTGGAGGACAGGGTTCAGATGGGAGACCTCAGGAATCTCATCACCAGGGAAATCAAGGAGTCTGTTCCCAGAGCACAGAATGTCTCCAAAGCATTCAAAATACAGCAAGAGACTCCATCAGCATTCCTGCAAAGGTTTAGGGACCAAATGAGGAAGTATTCTGGTCTACATCCAGAGAATGCTGTAGGGCAGGGACTCTTAAAGGTCACCTTATAACAAAAAGCTGGCCAGATATTTGTAAGAAATTGCAGTAGATGGATGGAATGATAGAACTATTGAGGAACTCCTCAGGGAAGTTAAGAGAGTGTAGTTAGAAGAGAGGAGGAGAAGCAAAATCAGAAAGCCAAGATTATGGTCTCAACCATTGGTAAGATTATCCAGGGGAGGCAAAGACAAGAGATACAGAATGGAGGAGAGTGCCCGAAGCCTAAACAAAGGAAGCCACTGAAAAACAAAGGGAAAAGAAAGTCTTTAACACCTGGGAACTGTTACAAGTGTGGGAAGCCAGGGCATGTCAAACGGTAGTAGTGTCCGGACCTTCAGGAAGAGAGGTATCTTACCAACCTCATGACCTTTGATGAGGATTAGGGATGTCAGGGGCTCTTTTTAAGCAGGTTCTACCAAGAGCCCTTGATAAATTTAAAGGTGGGACCTCATAAGGAAGAAACCACATTTTTAATTGATACTGGGGCAACCCGATCATCTTTAACTTTTCAACCCAGAGGAATTGACTTCTCTGAGAAAAAACAATTAGTGTCAGGGGTACAAGGGGAGGGATTTCAAGTGCTGGTTTTCCAGCAAATGCAATTACAGCTAGGAGAAGAATCAATTAAAGAATCTCTTCTATATGTCCCTGAAGCTGGAGTGAATTTACTAGGTCGAGACTTAATTGTTAGGTTAGGCCTGGACTTCGAGGTAGAAGAAGAACAAATTAAGGTCAAAATACATCTATTAACTGAAGCAGAAGAGCAGCAGATTGACCCCATAGTGTGGGCTAAGGAGGGAAATTGAGGGGGGTTAAAGATTACTCCATTTGAAATTGAACTACAAAAACTGGGGGAAACTGTCTGCAGATGTCGGTATCCCATTTCTGTTGAGGGAAGGAAAGGCCTACAACCAGTTATTCAAAAGCTCTTGCAAGATGGGCTTTTGGAGCCATGTATGTCCCCCTTTAATACCCCCATACTCCCCATCAAGAAACCTGATGGCAGTTACCGGCTGGTCCAATACCTAAAAGCCATAAACCAACTTGTCCAGACCCGCCATCCTGTTGTCCCTAACCCCTATACTCTCCTCAGTAAGATCCCCTTTGAACATAAGTGGTTTAGTGTAGTAGATCTCAAAGATGCATTTTGGGCTTGTCCCCTCACTCTAAAAAGCAGAGATTTATTTGCCTTTGAATGCGAGGACCCATCCATGGGAAGGAAGAAGCAATATTGCTGGACTGTCCTGCCCCAGGGCTTTACAGAAGCTCCAAATCTGTTTGGCCAAGGTTTTGAAGAAATTTTTACAGAATTTCTTCCCACGGGACACACTCAGTTACTACAATATGTAGATGACTTACTCCTCTCTGGTCCTGATCAAGAGGAAGTATGCTTCTCTACAATTGCCCTCCTTTACTTCTTAGGCCAGAAGGGGTTGCGTGTGTCCAAAGAGAAATTACAATTTGTAGAACAAGAGCTAAGATACCTGGGCCATTTAATTAGTGCAGGAAGGAGAAAAGTCAGCCCTGAGAGGATAGCTGCTATTACTACTCTACCCCTACCCCAGACTAAGTGAGAATTAAGAAAATTCTTAGGTCTAACTGGGTACTGCAGGCTCTGGATAGAGCCATATGCTCAGAAAACAAGACTATTATATTTAAAGCTGTTAGACAAGAGCCAGATCCTCTCCAGTGGATGATGGAGAGGACTGACGCAGTTAATGAGTTAAAACAAGCTCTTGTAACCGCCCCAGTTTTGGCCCTCCCTTCCTTAGAGAAACCCCTTCCACCTCTTTGTCACCATGGACCTGGGCACGGCCCCCCTCGGAGTTCTGACACAGGAATGGGCTGGGAAGAAACAACCAGTTGCTTCTCTCTCCAAACTCCTTGATCCAGTCTCTCAAGGGTGGCTGCAGTCCGTCCAGGCGTTGGCTGCTACAGCCTAGAGACCAAGGATCAATCAGTACATATTATCTAATTATGCATTAATTATGTATTAATTGTCAATACATCAAATGCTGCCTTTACCATCTGAAAAGTCTGTAGTTGTTAACCGGAAAGGGACAGCACACATTTCTTCATCCAAGAGACTTGCTCTTGATAACTCAGAAGACACACATTTTAATAGTTTATGTTTCCAGATTTCTGTACCTTAAGTGATTCTTTTATATTTCCTCTATTTTTTATCCTTTTTATGCTTTCCTCATTGACCCACCAATCTTTTATTTTACACATTCTTTCTTTTAATATATCATCACATTGCATCACATGCAATCTTTTTACCGCAAATACTTATTGTCTTATGAGCCACTCTGTATCTTTTATACTGTATAGCTTTGAATTTCACTACTCTGTGCCTCGTTTTTATTTTATAGCTTTATTTTAAAAGATAAATGAAATTTCCCTTCTCACAATTATGTTGGTTTTAAGACATTTCTTAAAGGAGACACTTCTAATGATTTTAGGTTTGCCTGTCTGAGTAAGAGCGTTAGATACCATTTCTTTAAACTTACTTGATTAAAACCCCATGCACTGCCAAGGATCTCCACAATCTGCATGAAACATGTTCTCAGTTACCATCACTTCTCTGATCTCATTTTTAGTCATTTTTTAAACTAGCACATTTGTGCTCTATCGAGTCTGCCTTCATCACCACTCTCCACACTCCTCAACTATTTATCTGCATAACATCTTACTTTTATTGTTTTATCTTCCTGCTCTGCTCTTCTCTCCAAAAAACTACATAGCTTGTTTCCTCATTTCTTTCTGTTCTCTGAAAAAAATGTCACTTATCATAGAGGCCTTCTCTGTTTACCTCCATTCATTGTAAGTCATCCTTATATTCCACTTATTTTTTGGCTTATACTTAGCAAATGACAACATGCAATTCTTCACTGCAGCATCATGAGAGGGAGACTCCATTTGTTTCACGGTTGTATTCCCAGTAAGTAGGACATTCTGGCACAAAACAGACCTCAGTAAATATTTGTAAAATGAATGAATGAATGTCAGACTATACTAAATTTTTTCCCATTACATTACTTAATTAAAATCACAAACCAACTAATTATATAGATGACGAATTAGAAGTTCCAAAGGTTAAAGTAATTTGTCTGGTATTTCAAAGTTTGAAAAATTACTTAAACTCTGCTACGATTCCAGGAGTGATCAGTCATGATATGCAAAGACTGTCATTCCTGACATGTCGTACTTGGTTAGCTTTAAAAAATGAGGAAGTGAGATAAAGATCAAGGAGAAACATTGAAATAAATTATATAATTCAAGGTTGGCATCTTGAGGGTTCTCAGAGTGAAGGTAAGATGAAGAGTGGAGAATAAGGATTTTGTTACTGGAAAGTACTTAGAGAGGGGGTATCACATCATGGTGGCAACAAAGATGAAATAAAGATAGTGAACAAAGAAAGAGAGCATCCTTTATATGAATGAGAATTTTCCTTACATACGAATACTGTTTTGGGAGCCTTTTGTTTCTAGATACATTTCAGAAGAAGAATGGCTCTCTCTGTTAAGTATATTCTGAAAGGCAGTCCTACTTTGCTTTGGTGTTTAAATTTACTAGTTGAAATAAAGGCTAACTTGCAATATTTGTCCATTGATTAATGTTGCTAGTTTTCCAAAAAGATAGTATCCCCATAGCTTTTCTCTTTTTATCCAGGTCAAGTACACTCAAATCTCGTACTTATTTAACACTGTGGTAACTTATGAGTGTTGAGATGAATCACTAGACACCTGATTTTCCTCTTGAATTAGAATATCCCTTTTATCCATTTCCATCTGTAGAGAAAAGTCAGGTGTTATGGAAAGAGCAATAGCCATTGAGTAAGAAGTTATATTTATCCAATTCTTCCATGTTAGAGCTGGTGAATTTACTTAAATTATCAAGCTTACAAGGAGAATAAAATATATTATCTTGATATCCTCAGAGCTTTGTAATAAATTAGTTAATGTATATAAAAACAGTTTGGAATAAAAAGCCTATTCAGTTACAAGGAATTTTCATTCAATAGAGAACAATTTTCCTTTGCTCTGAGTAGATGTTTTAAATTCTGGATTTCCCTGTTATTGTTATTTATTTTTTTTCACCATATTTTCTACAACTTTGTCTTCCAGATTAAAATGAAATCCATATGTTGTGCAGCATAGACTTCATATGGGCTTTCTCAGAATATTAACTTGTTTATCTTCCACCTTTCAGGTCACATAAACTAAATCCGCACGTGGAAATGTCAGGGGATTAAGAGAAAATAGAATTTCAAAAGAAGACTACATAGTGTCATACTTTTCTTTTCAGAGTTTCAAGGAATTGTCATAGGCAAATACAGCTATTCCTTTATCATGTCAATCTAAAATGAGAGATTTCTGAATAATAAGACAAAAATACCTATATGTGGAACCTGGAGATTTCCATAAATTGAAGTAACAGCTTGTTATAAAGCTTTAGTTGAGGAATTATGGCTGATAGTCACTTTTTGAATTTTGATTTTTGAAATACAAAGAAAATCTTCAAGTTTATTGTCCCAAGTGCTGTTTGACTTAATAAAAACTTGATCAAGACTATATATACTATGTACATATTTAAATAAATATTTCCTTCTGTTTTACATATCTCACAATCACAAATGAATCAATTAAAAATATTTTAGCACCTTTAATGTATAATACTTATAATTTAGTACTTCCTATACTACCAGAAATTCTCTAGTATATATCTTGAGTCAATTATTCAAGAATATATATTTATATCTTAAATTTGAAGTCATATTAAATGACTTAAAATAAATATTATATAATATAGTCATTCTCTAATTCCTCTTTAAGATCATAATAGACTTTCTATATAACTTCTAATGTGGAATTAGAAATTAGTACTGCTTATTTCTAACTAGCAGTTGAATAGATCTTAAGATTATATTGTGAAAGAAAATGGGCAAACTAATTAGCACTACATAGGGGCTGAAACATAAAAACACACCTCAGGGATGTGAGCAATTTTATTTAAAATAAACCCAACAAAATATTGTAATTTAAGACCTAAAAAGTATGTAATGTGGGTAATGCTTCAGTGAAACTCTGGCCATGTGTTTTGTTTTTATATCAGAGTTCATCATTAATTGTGTTTGTAATAATTTAAAATTGTTTTATTTTCTGAAAGAAAGCAAAAGGGTATGTAAAAAACTCCTTTCTAAGAAAAAGGAAGGGAATACATAATGAGAAAGTAAGGTAGAACAAAATGGTAATGTAAGGAAGCAGGGCAAGATAAAGACTACTACAGGGGACAGAAAAGAAGAACATTATTTTATACAGATGTTTTTGTTTTAAACGAGGGTGAATTCTGACATTCTAAAAATTATGAAGGTTTTATATACTTGGCAAGGTTAATTCAATATTTTGGTGAATATCGTAAACATGTATTCAAAGTATAATCGTGTGCTACATGCCCTTCTTCATCTCACTCATTTATTTCACTTGACTAAGCTACTTTAAACAGGAAAGAGAAATTTTTCAACTCAAACTTTGGTAGGAAATCAAAAGGAGGCTGAGATGAGTCTTAGATTCTTAAATCTGAAATTCATAAATATGCCATAATAATAAGAACAGGCATGCTTTAGTAGCTATTTTAGTAAACAGGATCTACTTTCTGGACCATGCATGATTCACCATCACAAAATAATGGGCTCCAGGCTAGGGACGTAGGGCATTCCACAACATTTAGCGTGTGATTTGTTAATGCTTTGCCAATGTTTGGCAGGTCTTGTGAAGATTGTTAAAGTGATAAAGAGCAAATGGCACCATAGTAAGAAGAACCTAAACAGTTATGGAGCAGGTAAAGTGTGACAAAATGCAAATGAAATGCTGAAAGCAGGAAGGTAAAAAGCATCATGAAGAAGGTGTGAATGAAGGACCTCTGTGTCTCTGAGTGCTGAGCATAGAGTCCGGTTGTCACTGGTTTGTCCTAATTCAAATTACCCTGTTCTTAGATCTGCATTCCATTTTGCCTGTACCTTTTATATCTCAGTAAAAGATCTGTTTCTTTTATTTTCCAAGAGATATTCCTAGAATATGTCTATTTCATCTTTGACATTCTAGTATTTTATTGGGCATAAGCCATGTTTTTATAATCCAAAGTCATTTCCCTCATCATATTCAACTTTCTGCCAGTATAAAAAACTTCAAACAATCAAATTCATCTCTTTCTAATTAGTATTTCCTTTGTCAACTTTCATTTACAGCCAAGATTTTTTAAAAAGATTTCTTCATTACGTGTTTTCAAATTTTATCTTCCCCTTCTCTATTAAAAAGTTTAACATATAGTTTCCTTGCCCACTATTATGCTGAAAGTGCTGCAGCAAGCTACCAGGCCTAATTACATTATGCTTTGTTAAAATGAAACATTTAAAATCCTTATTGTATTTTACCTTTCTTCTGGCTTTGCCAGATAACAATTACCTTTAAGGAGCCTTTCCCTGTGGTTCTCATAACACAATAACCTTCAAGTTCTATATTTTTTGTTGGTTTTTCCTTAGACCCAGACATGGTCTTCTCTTTCTCTGAATATTCTGCAAAGGTTGTTGCTCCCAGGTTACATCTTTGAAAATCATCTCAATTTTCACATTTTCCTTTGGGATTTTCATTAATTGCCATGGTTGCTCATAAATGAAAGAAAATAAATTAGTAACTAAGGTTGTTTTCATGCCTAGACTATGATTTTTTGCATATTCTTGAGCTTGGCTTAATGAAATTATGAGACATTTTTCTATGTATAGTTTATATATGGAATATATGATAAATAAACAAATTTCCCATCACTGATTCTTTATTATATATGGAGAAGTACATTTATATATTTTTATCCTCACCTGAGGACATGCCTACCAATTCTGGAGCAAGGGAAAGAGAGGGAGAGAGAAACATTGATTGGTTGCCTCTTGTACACTTTCTGACCAAGGACCAAACCAGCAACCTAGGTATATGCCCTGACTGGGAATTGAACTCGTGATTTTTCAATTTACAGGATGATGCTCCAACCAACTGAGCCACGCTGGCCAGAGTTGGAAGGGTACATTCTTAAAATAACCAGTCCTTCCGCAGTACAATGGAAACTGGATAGATTATATTGTCAAAGAGGAAGAAACTATCTTTTACTTTTCTAGGTTTTCATTGTGCATATCTATGAATTAAATTGACATGAAGCCGATATCCAGAAGAAAATAACCAAATTTAGTTATGTACATTTTTTAGGGGTTTCCATAAGAATATGGTGCCCAATGACTATTCTGTCAGGGCTTATATGATACACACACACACACACACACACACACATACATACACACTTGATTTTAGTGTTGACATTATTACAGATGTCCCCATTTCCACCACTTTGCCTGCCTCCACCCAGACACCCACCCCCTTCCCTCTGGCCATCACCACGCTGTTGTCTATGTCTGTGAGTTCTGTACACATGCTCTTTAGCTGATCCCTTCACCTTCTTTCATCAAGTTCCCAGTTTCCCTTCCCGTCTGCCAGCTGTCAGTCTGAAGAAAGTAGTTGTTTGGTACTTCAGAGGAGGAGAAAGGCAAATCGCATGGAGATGAAAAGCAAATGTTTAGTAAAGAAATGTTTAGTCTACAAGGCCACCATGCAGAGACAATGAACACAGCGAGTACTTTGATCAAAATGCCTTGCTCTGTCTTTCCTGTCTATCCTTCCTGGTTTATGTATATTTTTTGCAGGTAGCTCTGATCAGTGATCCTGTTCCTGGATTGGACTCTATCTAACTTCTTTCAGGCTCTTAGGAGGAAATTCAAAGTTTCTCCTTGAGTCCTTAGTTTCTTAAAAATAAAATAATACTCATACCCTAGACGTACATTTTGGGGTGGCAAATTCTGCTTCCCTACCGTGGACAAGTAGCAATCCAAATGGGTAAAGATTTTTTTTTTTTGTCTATTCGTCGTCGTCGGCGGCGGCAGCCGTCCGTCTCGAGAGACGATGGTGTAGCTTCTTCAGAGTCTATCTGCACCGCCAAGAATGGCTGTGCAGTCCGACTCGGGAGTGACACGGTATCTGTCTCCTCCCGTGTTGAATCGACATCTTGCGATGACGCTGAAGCTACAGAGCCTGGGCAGGGTAATATGGAGGGTCTGCTGTTGCCCATGCAGCAGACCCCCCCTCTCTTTGCAGCTGAAGGGTCCAAGGGAAAGACGGAGTCGATACAGCTTGGGTTCAGGTGCGCCGCAGGAGTTGCCGGTGTTGACTACAACGTCAAACCGCCTTAGGGACTCCGGCTCCGGATTTTCTGTCGGGGTTTACTTCCTTAGCCTTTCCCCTGAAGAGGTATGCCGCAAGGCAGCGGAGGTTTTTTGGAGTCAGAGTTTTCCTTCTCTGATGTACCCTGACTGGAAGATCGAACCAGCTACACTTAGCTCGCAGGCCGACGCTCAATCCACTGAGCTAAACCAGCCAGGGCAATAGCCCATATAAAATACTGCATTTCTTTTTTATGTTGTTATTTTAAATAAAACCCCCTGCAATGAAACCTAGGAATCACTGACCTCTATTTGTATCCTGACTTACAATCATGCTTGAGGATCAGAGAAAGAATGTGATTTCTTTTATCTAGTAACACATTATATAGAACCAATTGCAGGACTGATATAATGTTCAAAGCTACAGGAAATTGAAACTTATAAACCTCTCAATTTACACTACATAACAGGTTAGTTTCCTATATTTAACATCGAATTAGAGTATGATTTCACATACTGCTTTTTTATTTTTATAAAAGAAACCTTCATTTTTTCCCTCCAGCCTAATTTTTTCTAGCTGGCTTAGTTCAAAAACATCAAACTGAAAAAAATAAAAGATGGCCTGAGAGCTGAGCTATTCTCACTAGAGAACTGCTTTCTTGGGTTTCTAATCCAAAGAGCTGAACTTTTGGAATTAAGTTCATTTTAGCTTTCCATAGCAATATTTTGTTTCCTAATTTGTTTGACATCCCCAAATAAATGCTGAGACAATTGATTTCCTTAAGGAAATCTGAAGTATCTAGTGAACTTTGGCCATAGAATTTAAAACCAGAGTATGACAGATTCTGTTTTTTTTTTTTTTTTTTTTTTTTAATTTATCAAAGAGATTTGACCTGGCATAAGACATGATTGAGTTTTTAAACCCTTTTGAAATTATTCAGATCCAGAAAAATTAGAATTGCCTTTTAATCATTTTGTCTAGAGGTTCAATTGACTTGAATAGATGTTACTTGTCATTTGCTACCAAAAAAGATATGAGAATTTAGTTCCATTAACTCTTGCCTTTAATTATAAGATTGCATAAGTTAAATCATTGGAAAAAACACAATCTAACTGTTAAATTACAAAATTCAGAAGCTTTGAAATTTACTCTTAGAAGAACCAACACTGAAAAATCTTACACTGTTTTCAGGGTTCAATTTTATCAGCCTAGTGTGTAAAAAAAACAAACAAACAAACAAACAAACAAAAAAACAGTAAGTCTCAGGGTTACAGCTTTTCTGCTTCTATGTGTGTTGACAGATTGTGCTTTTCAATGTCTAGAGGTTTGAAAGAGGTGCCACTGCAATCATCACTGGATCAGCCATGGTTGTCTTCAGCACTAGAGTGGTTTTAACAAAAATGCAAATTGACCTTCAGCTGCCCTTGAAAGTTGTGAGCTGACATGTGGCAAGTGTATGCTACTAGATCTCAAACTCACACCTGCTAAACAGGTAGAAATTGTTGCTCAGTAAAATTGTTAAAAATATATTATTTTACCAATTAGATAGATGGGAAGTGTTTATATAATGAATGCAATTACTCTATAAAATGCTTTACCTACAAAGTGATTGCAATTTTAAACGAAGAAATAGAAACATTTTTCTTTGTCATTTGTGAAACTAAAGTGATGTGATTTCTTAGAACATAACTCTTAACTTGAAAATCAGTATTAGTACAAAACTACTCTTCACTTTAAAATACTTGCTTCAGCAGACTGTATTTTCAGTTTATCTGGGAGGACTGTACATTTTGCTGAGCTAACATGGATAACAAAGAAAATCATTGATGCTCAAATATATTGTCAGTGTTTCCATGGAGACCAAAGAAATCCTAACCCTTGAGTTCAAACAATTTGAGAAAGGCTAAATACCACACAACACATACAGAGAAAAGTGTATGGGGAGAAATTGAATAAGTTATGAAAATGTAGTTAGATATACCATGCTTAATACACATAAACTGAATTCTTTATTCACATTAAATGCCAACAAATAAGTTATGGTGTGTGATGTAATCAATACCTTGATACTCATTTTAGGACTGATTCTCTGTTAGCTGCATGACATAAAGCAGGTCTTAATTACCTTCAAGAAACCTGAAAAGAGGGATAATCAATCAGCATAGAGATGAGAAACTGAAGGGTCCAAGTTCTAAATTTAACAGATATTTCAAACTGCCTTGCCTACATTTTTGCCCTCAAGATGGTGCCTCTTCAACTTGCTAAAAATATGTGTTTCCTTAGCTTCAGTCATTGACAGTCCACATCTTTTGTCTTAGAACCTAGTTCCACTTTTAGGGTAGAGTGTATTAACGTGTTGGGAATCTCCATTTTTTCTCTTGTGGGGTTGGTGAGAACTTATATATACGAGAAACTTAAAATAATGTTATTTCAAAAGCTAGTACCCAAACATTCTATGAGGAAACTATTGATGAACAAGCTATTATTGTTTGGAAAATTCTGTCATCTGTATTTCAAGTAGAAAATAAAGCCCAAGAGTATGGATATCTGAAGGGAAAAGGTCGGAAGAGAGAGAGAGAGAGAGGGAGAGAGAGAAAGAAGAGGAAGAAGAAGAAAAAGAAAGGAAGAAAAGGAGAAGGTGAAGAAGAAGGAGAGGAAGAAGAGGAAGGAGAAGAAGAAAAAGGAGGAGGAGAAGAAGGAGAAAAGAAGAAATTTGATTTTCCATTTGAAATTGTGGAAGAGGTTGCTTAGTCACAATATACTTAAAGAGTAATGTCTCTTTTTCAATTTGATGTCTACATTTTTGTGATAAAATTGCTACCTAAGTCATCCTAGTTCAACCTTTAATAAAATCTACTATACTTGAATATATTCTAAAATGCTGTGTGTGTGTGTGCATTGGGGGAGGTGATGGTTGTCTCATTACTAATAAAAATTTAATTTGCAAACATGTATTGAGTGTCTTGTGCATGCCAGGCATTGTGTTGGGTGTGAAGACCCAGCCATTTTAGGGAGAGGTGTCTAGGAGTTTACCAGCCAATTAGGCAAGCATTTAAGATTCCTATGACAAGTGCCATATTTGACATACATTGTACATGTGTGCAATTGGAAACATAAGGAAGGAACATGTCTTAGAAAACATGACTCTAGAATCTTACTTTTAAATGATGGATTTCTAGTCCTTTATAAAATAGGGAATGTAGTAACTTCCCAAACCACCTCACAAGAATATTCTGTGGATTGAATGTGGTTATAAAAGCACTAAACCACTGAGAAAGCATTATACAGATATGTAGCATTATAATTACAAAAATACTTCAGAGTTATTACAGACTTCGATTCAGACCATTGAAATTTAGTGACTATCACAGTAAAGTGAGTTAAATGAACTTTTTGGTTTCCCAGTGCATATGTTTATACTATACTGTAGTCTAGTAGGTGTGCAATGCCATTGTATTAAAAACAACGTACATACCTTCATTTAAAAATACTCTGTTGCTAAAAAGTGTTAACAGTCATGAGAGACTTCCGTGAGCAATAATCTTTTTGCTGGTGGAGGGTCTTGCCTCAATGTTGATGGCTGCTGACCGATGGGGGAGCGGTTGCTGAAGTGTTTGGTTTGGGTGTGGCAATTTCTTAAAATAAGACCACAATGACGTTTGCTGCATGTGTTGATTCTTCCTTTCACAATCGACTTCTCTGTGGTATGTGATGCTGTTTGACAGCGTTTTACCCACAGTAGAACTTCTTTCAAAATTGGAGTTGATTACCATACACCCTGTTGCTCTATCAATAAAGTTTATTTAATATTCAAAAGTCTTTGTTGTCATTTCAATAGTCTTCACAGCAACTTCACCAGGACTTGCTTGATGCGGAGTTCCTATGAACTTTCATATTATAAAAAAATGCCATACTATGAAGCACAATAAAGGGAAGACGAATAAAACTTGGTATTATGATATTAATGAGCCCTATAGCAACAAGGTTAGAATTTTTAAAAAATCAGATAAATATGAATTTATCACAAAATAGTAATGATATTATTTAAATGCATTCTAGATTTATTTAATAAAAAGCCCATTTTCTTCTAAATTTGTTAGTTAAGGGCTATTAATTTGAACCATTTAAAACTGCTACTCTGATTCATTTAAAATAGTTGAATATTAGCAATTTTTTATGCTTCAATATAGTATGCACATTGGATATGCTAGTTTAACCTTTCTGAAATTGACTGTAACATTGCATTTAATCCATACCTATAACTGCAAGGCACTAATAACTCACACTGATTATAGAGTGGTTAATATGACTATTGCTACAAACTCTGGTTCAAACATTTTCTTAATTCAAGTTGGCAACAGCTTTTGCACTCCTGCGTCTTTCTTGTCCTCTCCATTTAATTTGCAACTGGATGAACCAATTCCTTAAGAAGGTGTATTAAAAGATTTTAAATTAACATCTGAAAACAAGTCACTTATTCTCTATTAACATAAATCATTTGCTTTTGGTACTTTAGCTGATTGCTGGAAGTGGCCTCTGGTACTTGCTGGCTTGCTAGTCTTCATATGTGGAGGTCAGACTAGTCCTTGCTTGGAGAGTTTTGTGCTCAAGGTTTCCAAATACTCAACAAGTAATGACAGCTGCTAGAGAGGAAACTTGTAACTTCCACTCAAGGATGCTCTCTTCTATCACAGTAGATTAATTTTTCTTTCTCAGTGTGTATAAAGTTTTCCCTTAACTGCCACCTTGATTTTCAATAGGAAGCATTTTAGTAGTTGTTATGTACTCAATGTTTGTTTCCCAAAATTCATATGTTGTTAAGAAGTCACCAGTGTGATGGCATTTGGAAGTAGGGCCTTTGGGAGTTGATTAGGTCAGGAGGGCAGAATAATAATAGTGATATGACTGATATCAGTGCTATCATAAGAGAGCTCAGAGCTACTTTCTTTTTTCTGCTAAGAGATAGCTATATTTGAACCAGGAGGCAAGTTCTCACCGGACACCGACTCTGCTTGTAACTTGATCTAGGGCTTCCCAGCCTCCAGAATCACAACACAATACATTTATGTTATTTATAAGGCACAATGCTCTTCTTATAATAACCTGAATGGACTAAGATAGTATTGGATAACCATACTACCTGTGCATTATAATCCATTATTCTTTGTTCCATTGTAAATTAATTGTAGCCATGAATATAGCTAGATTATATTTTCTAAAATTTCTTACACATATGTATGCCTATATGACTACGTTTTCTTAAATTAATGAAAAGTAGAGGTGATATGTGTCAAAACTCTCAGAGAAATATTAGTCTCTCTGATCCCTTATCTCTTCCCTCAAATCTGAGTATAAGACTCCCATACACCACATAAAGGTACAAATGAGGGTAATAACTGCAGCAGAAGGCTAAGCGATAGGATGGAAGGAATCTGGATTCCTGGATCAAGTTATGCACAATATTAGAACTACTGCATTTGATGAATAATTTTATATTTTGTTTAAAAAGCTGAACTTGGGTGTTTGTTTTAAAAAGGACTAGTGTTACTCTAAGTAATACAGTGAGTAGCAGCTCAAATGGATTCCCTCCACTAAAACAACTATGTGATGTTCTGAAAGATAGCTTGGTTCTAGTCCCAATTCTTCAGTGACATGGAATATAATTATCATGAGGTTCTGTTTATGTTAAAAATAAATTTAACTATAGCAATAACCATAGAATTTTATATTTATAAGTGATTATATAATATGATGGTCTCATTTTACATTCTAAGGCTATGCCACTTCTTTTTCCAATATGTGTTATTTTACATTTATTGGGAGAGTTTGGCCACCATTAAATGATTCTTTACTTATTTATTAAACATATGTTACTGTGCTGCAAATAGAACAATTATTATTAATAACATTAGATCATATTTTAGGACCTTTACAGTATGGGAGAACTTTAGCACTTGTATTCATTCTAATGCAATTATTAATTTTATTTCACCATTTAAAAATAATATTGCATTTCTCTATTTTTTTATTTTCCTTGTTAAAATGAAACATTGCTCATCACAATGGCTTGAATTGAAACCTTTTTCTCCCTTAACAGAAAAGGATAGTATAATGTGCAATATTCATGAAAACTTCTGAAATTTATTTTATAAATCAAAGTAATTTGGAAGGGCAATCCAGCTAAGTAAGAGCCTTTTTATTAATTAGTAGTTAAATCTTTCAGGTTCAACTTTTTAATATGAATGCCTGGAAATGAGAATCCAAGAAGTTTAATCTCGAGTTACTAGGAAATGTTTTAAAATGTAAAACTCTAAGGTTTCTTTTTAATCTGAAAATTCAAATCTATTAATTTCTAAGGATAACGTTACATATTTGGATTCACAGTCAACTGAAGAGTACTTTAAATAATGTGCTTAGGTTTTGATAAACCTGTGATCTATCATACTAAAAAAAGTGAGTTCACATTGTTAGGATATTTATTTTAGCTATATTTTTCTTTTTAATGGTCTCACCCTTCACTCAAATCCTACCAGTGAATCAGTAGTTCATGATTACATATTATCTATCTAATATGAATATATAGGCATTTCTCAATAAGGGAATTAAATCAATAAAACATGGCATTTTCTTCGAATATTCTGGTCACAGATAGCAGACTATATATAACAAATGAATTCTATTTTTATGGTAAAATAGCTAATCATCCTGACTTACTTAAGTTTGTTCCTCAAACGTTGTGCTTAAACCATTGTTATATTAAGCTCTACAGAAAACTGAAATTTGGTTAGCATATGGATATTTAATGAAGACATATAATTATACAGCTTAAATTGGCAAAGTGATATTTTTTCCCAGTCCATTATTCAGAATAATTCTGAAATTTGAGTTATATAGTAAAGAAAACTATTTTTTAAATTTCTTTTTTATTGTTGTTCTATTATAGCTGTCCCATTTTCCCACTTTGCTCTCCCCTGCCCCACCCACCCCCAGCCCTATCCCACAGTCAATCCCCACCCTTGTCCATGTCTATGGGTCATTTATACTAGCTCCTTGACTAATCCCTTCCCCTTCTTTCCCTATTATCCCCCTTCACCCTCCCCTTCTGGTCACTTCAGTTTGTTTCTTGTTTACATGCATCTGGTTCAATTTTGCTCGCTTGTTTGTTTTGATCATTAGGTTCCTGTATTAGGTAAGATCATATGTATTTGTCTTTCACTGCCTGGCTTATTTCATTAAGCATAATACTCTCCAGAAAACTAGATTAAAAGTCAATAAATATTATATGATTGAAACTTAAAAATGAATTGCTTACATTTTCCAAGTTTTATATTAACTGCTTTGTGTTTTACTTCTGCTATTTTTATAAATAATAGCATAATATGCCACTGAGGAAGTGTACCATTATTAGCTGTTCAAATTTTATAAATTAAAATATCTATTCATTATACCATATAGATATATTCCTAAGCAGGAAATCTGAGGAATCTTTTTATTTGTTTATTGTGTGTTTTGTAAATCTGAAAGCATAATGTTCTACTTTTTCCAAGTTTAAATGGGAAATACCAAGGTCATCAATATAAATAGGATAGACCCGAATACATATTATCTCATTATATGTAAGTAAAATTAGGTGCAAGTTGGATTATGTTTTACTACAGAATCACTTTTCTGATGAGCGAAACGGAGACAAGATATTTATTAGAGCTGAGCATGTGTGTGTCTGTACTAGGCATGTTACCAGTACATAGAAGTTAAGTTGAGGGTTTTTTCCCCCAGATTTTCCCATGCAAGCCTAGATTAGATATTCTGATTTTTATTACAATATTGAAATTAATAATTGGAGGACAGTCTCCCTGAAACTTTTTATAAAAAATCTGGTCTAAGTCCCCACATTCACTAGTTATTAGAACCATAAAAACTTGCCAAATAGTTCTCTATGGAGGCTCTTGAATTTAAGTTGTGACAAAATCTGATTCACTGACAATATTTAAGGTTGGAGTCAAGATTCTCATAAAATTTAAAAACATAGCTCCAAACCTGACCCTGTCCAATTACTTTTCTGCATTGGAAGTGATTGCAATTCTGGGTCATGTCTAGGCTGCTCAGTGTAGGTAAGATTTAAAAGCCATTTTCTGTAAAAAAGCTTGCCTTACCAAGATAAATAACGGGTGTGATCATTTCTCTACAATTGGTTTGCAGGCAGTTTTTGATCAGTATTGAAATAGCAGTAATGGCATATTCTGTGGTTTCTCTTATATTTTAGGACAATAAATGAATGTGGATTCCATTATAGTTGGGAGGGGGGAACTATTTTAGAATGAATCTCTGATATTTATGGACAGATAGATGTTAGTTATATGAAAAATAGTCTCAGGTGTGGATATTTTTCAAGTTGTTAAGGTTGTAATATAATGAATAAGCTTAAAATGTCTGGATCATTACTTTAAATCTTAGATAACAATGAGAATCATCAGCATGAAAAGCCATGCAAAATGAGAGTATAGGGGGATAGGTATTTCCATTAGAACAAAAATATTTAATTATACCAAGAATTTCTAGAAATACTTTTAAGACGTGTTAGACCATGACACATCGAACTGCCATGACAGTATTTGCTAAAAGACTTTGAGCGTCTCTTCTGAAACTGATCTTCACCAAATATTCTCATATATTTATGCTTAGAAAAAAAGCATTGTATTGTTCCGTAGTCATTACTCTTGGAAAATTATCACACCAAGTTTGTAGTTTTTAGGATCTAAATGAAATCAATAGCTGTCATTGAAAACTTTACTCACAAACCAGAATTGATGTTTCTTTTTTCTACTTAAATTAAGATAGTACAATTATTGGAACATGGCAAGTAGAACAAACCTTATGATTTATTGCTCTAACAAACATGTGATTTCTATTCAGATACATAGGTTTATAATTCTTTCAGTATTAAAATGTAGGATACACACAATCTAAGTATATTATTGAAGACCAGGTGAGGCCTCCTTGAGAAGAGCTGAACTATGAAAAATCCACTTGAAATTCTACAAAGTTTTTCATAGTTGAGAATGATTCAATCTCTGTTTATGCAGAAAATCATGTTACTGCAGCCCAATATTTTATCACAGGTGACAAGGTTGGGGTATATGGAGATGGTGGCAAAATGAAACTAGCAATAGTCATTTTTCACTATTAATAGACCAATTTTATATTTCACTATTAATATACCATTACTGTGGAATGGATTCCCAAATTTCCATAAGAGGTCTACCTCATTGATATCACCTGAAAATGGCAGTTGAGAATGCAGATTCCAGATACCTACACTAAGAAAATCTTTCTTAAAGGAGAGACGATGTTCAGCATTTTAGACAATTTTTATACATTAAATTTGAAATCCAATGGATGCATGTAAGTCTCCTTGTAGTTTTAAAGAGAAAACAAATAGGGATTATTGGCTCTATGACAAATTCCATAACTCCTTCAGAACTTCTAAGGTGTGCGATTTTGTCATACGGATGAAAACACATCAAATGTGCATTCTAAACAAAATCACATATTTGGATTTCTTCTATGATACACACTGCCTCTAGACCCCTTAGGATATTGTCCTTTTTTTGATCAGATTATGAATTACCAAGACCTCAGAAAGGACAACTAAGGGATATTTTTAAAATAACCAAACTTGAATTTTTATATTAATTGAATATTTTTATTTATTAATATATTTTTATTTCATGCATAGACAAGAATAAAGAATATAAGTAACGTAAAAGCAATCTATGGAGATTTTTATAAAGTGAACTTACCACCCAATAACTGATATAGAATATTAGCAATAGTATTTAATCTCCTTGGTAGCATCTCCTATCTTTTTCACTGAAATTAAGCACTATCTTAGAGTTTGTGTTTATCAAATTTCATTGTTCTGTTCACATATGTATGTGTGTATATATATACACCTACCTATATTTTCTCTATCATCTTATAACTTATTCCTATATTGAGGGTACATATTATATCCTCTATGAACTTAAATATCTACATAGATATCTATGTAAATATCTATTATTTACTGATGTTCATGTTGATGGATATTTTAATTATTTCAACTTGTTATTATAAGCTACATGACTGTTAATACTCTGGTATTAGTGTGATGATACATACTCAGAAGAAATTATCTAATGTATATACCTACAGGTAGAACTTATGGGTCATGAATTATTCACATATTCTTCATTGCTAGTTAATGCAAACTTGCACCTCTACCAATTTAAATTATACTGGCAATAAATTCCCATTTCTTCCTCCCCCATCTGCAATTCTTAGAATTCTCAGACTTTAAAAAGTATTTTGTGAATATAGTTTGTATGAAATAGTATCATAGAGATAAAAATATTCTTTTCCACATTAAAAAAATGAGTTTATTTTTATCTGTTTGTTAGCCATTGACTTTTTAACTCTTCTAAGGTAAGTTTACTCAAGGCTTTCAGGATTTTTAAATTCAATTGTTCTCTTTGATTTGTAAGAATTTGTAATATTATTTAAATATTGGACCAATATTTGGACCAATTTGTCTATTCTTGTGTGAACAGTACACAGTATAATTAATATAGCTTTAAATAAACATTAATAGTCTTACATCTGTCTACCCTTATTTTCTTCCAGGATGTATTTTCTATTCTTAGTCATCTGTTCTGCTTATAGATTATAGAATATTACCTAATATTTTTTGTTTTTGATTTTTGTGCTTTTTCATTTATATCTATAAATCAATTTGTGTTGATTCGATACTTTGTCATTAGTGAAGTTTTTATTAAGTGACATGCCTGTCTCTATTCATTTAAGTTTCTTTTAATATTTTACATTCAATTTTACAATTATCTAGAAGAAACTCTTGACACACATTTTTGTTAGATTTTTTCTGATTAGTTTTCTACTGCAATTTCTCTTGTTTGTTTTTAAAATATGTACAAAAACTCTGAGGATAATAAATATGTTCTCACATTCTTTTTGTATTATTGGCTAATGCCTCCAAAACAATGTTGAATAAAAATTTTAATAATGACCATACTTGTCTTGTTTGAATTTATAAGGGAGAGGGAATTCTTATACTATTTCTCCATAAATAATTATGTAGGTTTTTAGTATCTAGACTACATCTTCTCCTCTATGTCTAACATACTCTTTTCAAAATCAAGAATGGTTTTTGAATTTTATCAACTATGCCTTCAGTTTAATTGAAATTATATAATTTAAAACGTTTAACAATTAAATGTGGTTTAATTAATACATTGCTATCTTCTATATCACCAAAGATATATTTCTGAAGTAAATCACAGTGGGTCATGGCAGACAGTGGGGCTGAATGAGGAATGAAAGACGGGCCTGTTCGTATGAACTAAATATGGATGCCAGGGCCTTCAGCGTTCCAACGAAACCCTGGATAGGTCAATAGTGGGCCTTTCACATTTCTCCTCAGATCTTTAGTACCTATCAAAGTCCTCCTGGGTGTGAGCCTGGATAGGATCAAATACAAGAAAATTCCGGTAAGAAAAACCTTTATTACTTGGCATTTTTATGTGCGTAGCGCTGCCCAAATAACTCAAGCCTTATGTTTTGTTTATTACGTCCCTGAAAATGTACATCGATGTTTTAGGCTGTGGTTGGTCTGAAGTGTTTTCCTGGCTTGTTATTCTAATAAATGACTCTAGGAGTCCCACTTCCTTTCTCTCTGTTGTTCTTCCAATCCAACATAATCATAGCGCAAGCAATAGGGAAGTCTGGTTGCCTCATGGAATTTTTGCAGTCAATATGAGATAAATATGCATACGTAGAAGTTAATAGGGGTTCTTTTGGTGCAAATGTCTATGTTAAGTACACTCATGGCATCTTTCTCCCACAAGCTCTTCAAAATATCAAGCATATTTAAATAACAGCCTGTATAATACTCAGAAGTTTTATTTTTAAAGTCAGCTGCATTGAGTTATAATTCATATATAGAAATATTCGCCCTCAGTTCTGAGTTTTGAAACATTCATATAGATCAAACTTAATACAAATATATAAAATTACGTAACCACAGCCATCAAGATAAGAGCAGTTTCATCCTCACAAGAGATACCTTATGGTCATTTGTATCAACCCCCGACCTCAACCATAGTCTGAGACAACCACTAATTTGTTTTCTGCCCCTATAGTTTGACTTTGTGAACATGTTTAGTCCATTTTTGAACATTATTTGTTTGTTAGAATGTTTATTGAACACCTACCTCATCGAGGGCATCATTATCCAAAAATTACACCAAAGCCTATTAATATTCAACATTCATTTCTGGTCAGACTTGAATGTTGCTCAGAACAAAATAAACATCAATTTACAAAATAGCCACATGCAATATGCAAATTTCTCCCATAATCACTACACATTTTTTAGCTTTATAAGTCTAAAAATGGAGACACTGATTGGTGGGAGGTTCAGCCGAGCCTGGTCCACATTAAGCTTTCTTAATCAGTGAAGAATGATAATCAGTTTATGGAACTCACACTGATTTTCAAAACAATGCCTTAGGAGCTGTTCCAACCATGGCTTCCAACAGCAGTCTGTCCCCGAATTGGAGAAACTGAAGGTTCCAGCACTGCAAACGCCTGTTGATTATGACACCGTGTAGCTAGGTCATGGCTGATTGATTCAGGTGAAATTGGCTGGAACAGATCTGTACCATCCATAGAGAAAAACAACAACAAAAAAAACAAACCAAAATTCTAAAGTGTTGAGGCACATGCGACTGCTCAAAACTTATGCTTTTTTAAAATCATAAGTGAAAATCAACCAAATTGTTAAGTGTTTCTCCTGAGTTTTCCCTTTAGAAAGATTCCACCTTTGCAAAACGGTAGTTTATTTTTTGGCATAGAATCTCTCATCTGGATTTGCTGAGTCTTTATTTTCGTCCATAAATTGCTTGCAAAAAGTTAGTACTAGTTTTTCTCAGGCACTTTGAAAGTATGAATCTAGGCAATTTTTCAGTTATCTCCTTGAATAACAGTTCTTTAAAAAATTTTTAAACTAAGGTTATTGTTCAGCATACATCAAGACAGAAGAATTGAAATATGATTAAATTATCCTTATAGTGAAGGACGTATTCAATACGATTATTCAAATTCCATTTTGTCTTTTTATTACTAAATATATTTTCTTGTTCACCTGAATTAATATTCAAGTCACTTCTGACTTGAAATATTTCAATCTACTCCAAATAAAGAAAAACATATAAAAATTTTAAAGCTCTTTTATCAAGTGTCCACATTCTCTTGTCACCAAGCCAAACTGTTTATTGTAAAATAGCAACCAACGACTCTAGCTCTTAAACTTTTGAATTGCATGCATGCATAGCTTTCTCATCTTCACACTTCCCGAAAGTCACATCTTTTTACGGTAGAGATCTTGTTTATTTTTATCGGCCACTGTCTTCAGAGTTATCCTAAACATGTTAGTATGTATTACTAGAAAATTAATATTTAAACATATTTTTAATTTGTCAATTACAGCTGACATTTAGTATGATTTTATATTAATTTCAGATGTACAGCACAGTGGTTATGCTAAGTGAACTAAGCCAGACAGAGAAAGACAAGCACCACATGATCTTACTTATGTGTGGTATCCAAAGAACAAATCGACAAACAAAGCAGAAACAGACTTGTGGATGCAGAGAGCAAACTGTGGTTGAGGGAAGAGGGCGGAGGGACTGTGTGAAAACATGAAGGGATTAAGAGAGAGGTACAGACTGGTATTCGCAGGGTAGTCATAGAGATGTGGAGAAAATTAAGCTATTACATTTTGCCATGTACAAGTAAAACTCAGATTTTTTAGTTGTAAGCATTGGGGAAAACCTGCATGGAGCTACTGAATCAAGCAACTCATTAAAAAATTTCTTTTATATGTAAAAGCAGCATCTTTTCTAGGAAGCCCTTTCTCACTCCTAATCTAGGCTAGTTTCATGTCCACTGTAGTGCAGTAAGCTATTCATCTGATTGCTTCTTTCACTAACTTGAAAATTCCTTGGGATTATGAATGTGTGTGTTAATCATTTTTGGAATTCTTCAGGCAGGAAGCATCTACTAAATGTTTGTTAAATAAGTAAATATATATCAAAAATAATTCTTTTTTACTATAACATGCTATGAAGAGAGAAGCTTTTAAATATACAATATAAGTAAAAGATATGCAAGGCAGGCAAATTAGAAACACTGACTTCCATGGGTTCTCATTGCTTCAGGAAGTTATCAGAAATTTAAGGCATCAAAATCAGAGTGTGGAGTAAATATGCTTGGTGTGTCTACAGCGACTGCACGCTGGTCATAGAGCCAGAGTGGACTTGCTTAAATGTTTGACTTGATGTCTCCCTGACCTAATTCAGCACAAATGGAGATAGCAATGGCACATAGGCCCTGCTGCTTGTGCTTTTCCTGTCATATCTAAGAAAATGTTGCCAAATCCAGTGTCCTGAAGTTTTTATTTTATGCTTTATGCTAACAGTTTTAGTTTTACTCTTATACTTAAGTCTTATAGAGCTAGAGAAGTCCCATAATCTCTTGTCTGCCAGCTGGAAAATCAGGAAAGCTGGTGGTATCAATCAGCTTTAGGTTGAAGGCCTGAGAACCAGGAGCTCCAATGTCTGAAGGTCAGAAAAGGCAGATATCCAGCTCAAGAAGAGAGAGAGAAAAATTTCTTTCCTTAGCCTTTTTGTTCTTTGGGCTCTCAGTGGATTAGTTGATACATTGGTGAGGGCAGATTGATTTACCCAGTCTACAGGCTAACATACCAATCTCCTCCAGAAACACCTTCAAGACACACTTAGAAATAATGTTTTACCCGCTACGTGGGTGTCCCATAGCCCAGTCAAGTTGACACATAAAATTAACCATCATAAGTAGGTTATAAAAATTCTCTTTGGACTTAGTAAATTTCTGGTCTCCCAATGTAAACATTGGAATCAATTGTGTTTTGTTGTCTAAGTACTCTTAGATATCAAAGGTTTGATAGGATTTTAAATGTACATTTACTTTTTGATGAGAAAAGACACAGATTTCTGCATGACAGGACTACTTTATTATATCAAAAATAATGTGCAAATGCACATACAATTTTGGCCTCTTCGATAAGATATTACAAAACAGTAACATTTTACTTTTGAAGGCCTGGCTGTAAAATGAATAATTTTGGTAACTTAGGGAGAGTATAAACAATCTCCTGCTTGAATATTCTAGACTACTTGATGACATAGAAAACAACTACTCTGATTCTCAGATGTGTCATTGCAATGCAATGTGAGTCACAAATCTACTTGCAGTCCATGATACACCCCTGCTGAATGAGCTGTCTGATTGTCTTCCTGAAGACATATTATTGTTGATCACAGTTTAATTCAGTGTATTATTAATTTTGTTGATAATTGATTTTGCTACGCCTTTGTCTTATTCTTTTAAAATTCTCTGTAGCATTTACATGAAGGGAACTAAATGGGTGGTGACAAGTACATCTTGAGCATTAATGCCACAGATGGTCTTATTGAATGACCTTCAGTGTTCTCTGGGGAATGATGTCATTTTCAGTAACTGAAAGCTGTTTTTTTAAATGAGCTATTTCCATCAACTGTAACTGTTATCTCCCACAAATACTGCCACATATTTAAGAGACCTAACTCATTGTTCCAGTCAAACAATATTAAATAATACCATTTTTAATAGTTCACTTTAACACCCAGATTTGGTAGAGAGAAAAGTTTTCTGGCATAAATAGCAGTAGTGATATCTAGGTAAAAATTCAAAGGATGATTAAACCTTTGTCACGTGTATAGGTAGGTATGAGATACTGAAACAGCAAACTATATGATAAAAGATAGGCAGTTTAAATAAAGCAGGACAATCAAGATATAAGTTCAAGATAACTGGACCCAAAGTGGAAAATAGGGTGCCAATATCAGGGTTCATGTTAATAAATACTTATTATTGTGTCTTTATATCTTTCATATTACTAGTGTTAATGCTTTTAAGATTAATTACATATGGGTAAGGTAAATATGGTGTGAAATGGCCAATTTTCTATTAGTAACAGGTCATGAAGTTATCTAGTTTTTTTGACTATGAGCAATTCATTCAAGCTTTTACTATCTCTCTTCCTAAAAGATGCACTAGAGTCCTCTGACATATTGTCTATTTTAAGAAACCAATGTCACAAAACTCATTTTTTGCAAACAAAATGAGAGAACCCGATTATAATTTCTGAGATTTCTATCACATTAGCTATTCTGAACACTTACACTATCCTTCTGAAAACACTAGATGCATCAGAAAAATAGAGACTCATTAAATTTCTAAGTCCCAAAATACCTGAAGCATTTTCCCTTTAAGAAGATGAATTTTGTAGACATAAATTACACAGAAGATAGACTTGAATGACAATCCATCATCAACAGTAACACAAACACATTAAGTGTTTTAACATATGCTTTTTAAGTGTCAGTACAGATGACACATCGTTAGCATAGTATAGAACCTGCCAACAATGGAAATTGCCTTGTATTATCTTTCTCTCTTTCATGGTTCATTTTTTATGGCCACAAGTTTTTGCTGTAGTAGATAGAAGAAACCAACTTGAGAATGATTCTGAATACTATATAAACATTGATTTCATGAAGAATGCCTTTCAATTTTGTGCACATCCTTTGTATTTTTAAACTTGAGTTAACCTCATACATATATCCATACATAATAGCCATTTTATAGCCAAAATTTGTAAGTTAAAATCAAAAGTAATATTACAAAAGAAAGCTGAAAGAAAGAACAGTATAAAGTTTGCTTTTAAAATCATTGATCTTATTTTTCAGGCATACGTAAGTCTGGGGCAAACATAGCACTATCAATTTGATATGGCAAAAATTGGACCATCTGACATCTGGATATGGACTTTTTAAAATAACATCTTAAATATCTACAATAATTTCTTTCTCTCTCATATTTACAAGACTTTACCAGAGCCACTGAAATGGCAAATTGTGAAGAAGATTGATTTTCAAGCTATCTGGTGCTTTCCATCTCTTCTTTTCTAAAACTCCCTTCTTCCTGGCCCTCACCTCTAGAAAGTAGGAATTGTGTATTTTTGTTTGTTTCTTTTTCTTTTAGAAAAATGAAAATAGTAAATGTTTCACTCTTACATTAGTTCTACTGTTCTAGTGCTTTTGTTCAGCAAATTCTAAATATTAGTTTAGTTACTAACCAAATTAGTTTTGGTAAACAGCTGTATCAACTATGCAATTCTGACAAAATAATCTGATTTGTAATGGCTTAAATTATGAAAAATTTGACTTTTTATAAAATCCAAGGTTGGTGTATTAGCTCAACAAAAACAAAAATAAACAAACAACCAAAGAGAAAATAAGGGAAGAGAGCAAGGGGCATCTATTTTTCAGGAAGATTTCATTTTGTTTCTTTTAAAACTTCACTTTACTTCATTTTCTTCTTGCTTTCTGGTTTCTGAAGAAAAGTTTAATGTATTTATTACCCTTGTTTCTAAGCAGAAAAGGTTTTTTCCTCACATTTATTTAAAAGTTTCTCTTTGCTTTGATTTTCTGCACTTTGGGTATGACACGTTTAGGTATAGGACTTTAAGTGTTTATTTCCATTGGTATTCTTTAGGCTTCATGGATTTTTGGTTTGATATTTTTCACTAATTTTGAAAATTTCTCAGTTATTATTACCTAACTATTTCTTCTGTTTCTTTCTTCTTATGTTATATCCATTACATATATGTTGCATGTTTTGTAATTGTTTCACAGTTCTTGGATATTCTGTTCTGGGTTTTCACTCTTTTTCTTTCCCCTTTGTATTTTAGTCTCAGAACTTTCTATTGATGTATTGTAAAGCTCACTGATTCTTTCCTCTGCTATATCCTCTTCACTAATGAGCCCATTAAAAGCATCCTTCATTTCTGTTATGTCTTTTTAATTTTAGCATATTATTTTGCTTCTATTTTATATTTTTAATCTCTCTGTCATATTACCAATCTTTTCTTGCATGCTGTCCACTGTATCTAATTAGATCCATTAGCATATTGATCATAGTTATTTTAAGTTCTCAGTCCGATAATTCAAAAACTCTGTCATGTCTGAGTCTGGTTCTGATTCTTGTTTTGGGTCTTCAGATTGTGTTTTTACTTTTAATATATCTTGTAATTTTTATTGTTGAAAGCTGAACATAATAAAATTAGTAAAATTAAATCAGGAAGATAGAACCTCATCTTCATGTGTATGAGGTTTTATGTTTTTATAGCTATGAGCTAGGCTGTATTTACTGCAGCTCTGGTGTCAGAGAATAAAATTTCCTCTATTGTCCTTCCTTAAATCTCCCGATTTTGGGGATTTACTTGGGACTTCTCTAAAACACATCTAAACCTGAATTCCTTGATTTATAATCCTTTGTTATTATTCAGGAGCTCTATTGATCTGGTGGTACATGACATAAGGGTGGGCAGGAAGCAGGGTATTGTCTTAGAATTTGATTTCAGTCATTCATTGAGCCTGATTTGGATATTTTTGTTGTTCTAAGATAAAGGCTAGAAAAGCTTGGAAATGAATATTTCCATTTCTCCATGGTAGTTAGGCTTTGGTGAAACCTCAGTTGTTTAGACTCTGATAAAATAGTTTCTTTTCAGAAAAGGTCATGTGAAAGAAAATGGAGAGCTCTGGGTATATTTCCAAATGGTACTGTCTGTATTGATCTGTCTGTCTCTACAGTTTTCAGGCAGCAGTTTACCCTGTGAAAGCAGTTCTCTGATAGATCTAAGAGTTGTTGATTTTCAATTTGTTCAGCTTTCTTCTTTTTGTAAAGAGCGAAGTGGTGACTTCTAAACTCTTTACAGATCAGTAAACCAGAAGTCTCTGATGCATTTTTAATGTTCAGCATCACTGTGGATCCTGCTTCATAGTAATTTGTGCATTTACTTCAAATCCTAAGAAATAAGAATATGGTACTATGTGTTAAAGTATACTGAATAATAACTTATATATGTCATTTCACAAAGGTATCTTCCAGTTTTGAAGAAAATTATGTCATGTGAAAAAACATGTCATGTGAAACGTGTTTATTAAAAATGTATTCAATAAATTACATGTCTATGGATTTGATTCACCCCTTGGTTCGATAATCCCTTGGTTCCATAATTCTCCTCTGGTTGGCCCACCCTCTTAATGAACTGAGGTGTGCATGTGTATGTTGTCTTTTCTAGGTATCAAAAATTCAGAAGATCAAAAATAAGAAAATTTTTTTTATCTTTTTGTGTTTTTGAAGGGAAGTTGGAAAGATAAATTTATTTTGACTAATTGTATTAGGAGAACACGAGTAACAATCTGATAATATCAGAATAAAACTATATGTTGAACACTTTTAAAATTAAAAATAAATACACATAGCCTTTGATTTGGCAATTTCACTTTTAAGGATTTATCCTAATAAGGTACCTACACAATTGAAAACAACCTCAATATTAATGTAAAAGTACTGAAAGTTATCTAATATTAAATCACAACCATCTTGCCAGGTAGTCTATGGTAAACATTACTATTACAAGAAAGAAATTAAAATACAGGGAGGTAGTTTAAGTGATATTCAATTAGTAGCACCTTGGTCCCCTACTCTTAATACATTATATTGGGATGTGTTCTCTCAAATTAAGTGTTAATTTAGTTCAATTATTTCAGTTTAAGTCAATACATTTTCTCGTCTTCTTATTGAATTTCTAAACCTTCATTACTTTTGTACTCCAGTATCATTAGGCTATAGTTAATGTATCTAAAATTAAAATATATAGATTTTTAATCTTCTTCAAACATTCTTTAAGGACATCTAAATAGTCTAGGAATATGTAATAATTTCTGATTAATAGTATGTATTAAATGTTTCCTTAATATCATGCTTATAATGCTTAGATTAACATTGCTTCATGTCTTGGAAAAGTAATATCTTATTGACATTTTCAAAGAGCAGAAATAGTTCTTTGCCTACTAACCTTAAAAATGATGAAATATAGGCTTGATGATATCATTTTGACTAGAGGAATCATTTTAGCAATAACACTTTTCACCTTAATTTTATTTCTATCTTTAATTTGAACAAAAGTGGCATGTTATTTATATTTTTCTAATTCAATTTTAAAAAATAAAAATATTTTCTACCATTGACTATATCACATAAACATATTTTAACAATATATAGCACAGAATGTTTATAAGGCTCTATTTACATCAAGTCAATAGGTTAATGTTAAATGGTCACATAATAAAGTAAAATGATAATTCTTATGGGGGATAGCTGGGGATAGTAGGGAAAGTCCATTTGAGATGTTTTTTCTCCACAAGTTTATGCTAACGATAGGCTCACCCTAAAAGTCACTTGATATACTACTACTTTCTTGCAAATGAGCCTCACAAATTAAATATTCTGAACCAAAATTTTTAATATAGCCTCTTTTATTAGGACTTTATGCAATGTCAGCTTTTGACTGCTACATGCATATTATTAGACTATAGCAGAGAAAAAGTTAAAGGCCAATTGGATTTGGAAGTTCTGAAGCCAGTAATGATAATAGTAGCAATAATGGTAGTAATACAGGGTGGGGAAAGTAGGTTTATAGTTCTTGGCATGGAAAATAATACAATAATTAATAAATAGTATGAGAATAAACTCGGTGTTTTGCATATTCACAATTGTGAACCTATTTTGGCCCACCTTGTGATACTAGTACTAATAGCAATAACTCCAAAAAGACACAAGGAGTTTAAAATGAAATATTTTATATAAATAAATATTTTTCCTGAATACTGTATTCAACTTTTTGTTTATTAAACTAGAAATCAAAATAACAATGGGGCAGATTGAACTTTCCAAAAATCACCACAGACATATTTCAGTTCCCCAATTTATTTTTCAAACCTTGTAACTTACCAAGTGGAGTCTGTTGCCTCTCTTCCTGAATCTAGGTGGGACAATGTGACTGTTCCAATAAATAGAATGTTCTGGAAAGAATGATACTGAGTAACTTTCAAAGCTAGGTCAAAAAGGGCCATACAACATTATAAATCAATTTCACCTTCTCTGTCCTCCCATCCTTGTCCCCTGGACCTAAATCCACACACCATATTCTGAGAAAGCCCATCCATATCGAGAGGTTGCATAGAGTTCTTCCTGCCAACTGTGGCAGGAAAGGTTCAGTCTACAGCCAACCTTATTATTAGACATGTAAACAAGTGATCCATTAGGTGATTTTTAAATACCAAGATTTGCAACACCCTAGTCCTGAGCAATTGCCAGGTTAAGGTACAACATAAGGTTTGTTACTGTCTTAAGGCACCCAGTTTTTGGGTAACTGTTCATGTAGGCATATTAACTAGAACACAGAGCAACAAGCATTCTTATTGTTTTTCTGCTCTTCCAGAACGTAAATCAACTTCATATGGCAAGAACATGATCTGTTTTATTCACAGCTGTTTCCTTAATGTCTGAACCATAATATGTGCTAAGTAAAAATCAGGTGAATTAACAAATAGAATTTTGATTGAACTGTTCTAATATTGAAACTTATAAAAAGATGTAATACCTCTCAAATTCTGTCTTGCTTGACAGTGCCTTGAACATTTACACTAGAAAGAAAGTTTCTTTCTCTCTTGTTACATATTGGATTTTTCTTGGAAGCAGTAGAATTGCTAGGAAATATTGATTAATAATAGCCATAAAAGGCTCAGAATAAACCTTCCCTTGTAATACATTTTTTTTTTTTTTTTTGCTTGGGAAGCAACTTCTCAGCCATTTACCTTTTAAGAAACGTCCGCAAACTCCTGCCCCCACCTTTTGTGAAGGCCGACATCTCTTTAACTCTCTCACCTACAAACTCTTTTTACATATGTACTGCTTTGTACGTGTATTTATATTTTAATTGTATTTTGCTTAGGATTAATTCATTTAAACACTAGCATGCAATTTTTTATTACTTTTCAAATCAGAAGACATTATACAAAGGGCCAAAAATGAATCTCTGTTTCTCTGTTCTGCTGTCTCAGTCATGTATCAGACTCTTCTGGAATGAGGCAAAAGTAACATTGATTACTTTCTGAAGAGTTTATGTAGCATCCCAATATTTGCCCTCTATCCTGATGGTCACATTCTTTTATTTTATGTAGGGCAAGTGGTTTCTATCATATTCCTTGCTGAGTCAGCCTATCCAGCTTCTTGCTTTTCTGCATTAACCTGTTCATATCATGTTGTTTTTTTGCTTGATTCTATCCTTGTTCATTCATTCCCCTAAATTTATTGTAATACCAGGTGGTTTTTTGCGGAAGATTGTTCTAAAGGTTAGGGAGTAACAGAATCCAATTACCACATAGGGCTGGAAATAACTACAAACTTAATGTTAGACATCACTTTTCTAGAAATGCATCATGCATTTCTCAGTAAAAGTGATTTTTCATTACTTGTTTGTTCTCTCCCATTCCAGTCTCTTGTTATGTTGCTAGAGTCTCTCCTTTCCCTTTAGTTAATTTCCAGCCTGCACTCTACTTAATTTATTAAGTAGAGCATTTCTATTTTCTTTCTCTGAACCATGGGTCTAAGTTCAGTATCCTCATCTGAAACTCCACAAATAATTATTCTGATTCCCTGCTTACAAATAAGAGTGAGACTCATGTGCTCGATGGCTGGGTGCCTTAGCAATACAAACTAAGCTTATAATGTCTTAAAAATAGTCCTGTGCCTGTAGAGATAAGAGGGAGATGAGATCTTTTTCTTCCAGGTAAAAATAATGGCAGTGATACCAACAATGAAAGACAGAAACATGTATTCTGCTTCTTTTGTCATTCTCATGTGCTGTGAAGTACCCTGAGTGCAGTGAATATTTAAAAAATTATAAATGACTAAAAGAGAAGAATAAGGCTAGACATTTGTTAGAAATTTATTTTGTGATTCCATCCAGTTAAGACTGGTGATGTAGAGTTTCATTCAGTAAAACTGATGAACGTATTTTCAATACTTAAGTATTGTTTGCAGCTAAAAATTTGGGAATTAAAATTATTTTTCATAGATTTTCTCAAAATAGATGTTATGAGTTTTAGAATAATATAATTCTATATTTAAAAAGATTTTAATGGATTTATTTATATGAATATAGGTGTCATTGCCTATAAGTAGTTGCTGAAACTATAGAAATGGGCAAAATCATGGAGGAAGGAGGACAGAGGGGCAGAAAGATGGTACCAACCAAAGAGGAGTTTCTCGTTGGAAGATGAGTACGGGAGAAGCTATGATAAGGAAGAATGGGCCCACAGTGCCAGAACCTGTGGGTTTTAAATAGGACCAGCCTGAGTCAGTCACACTGGGATGAGACAATGTAGAGAACTCGCATCCTTAAAGTGGATTGAGTAGTCTTGGGAAGGAAGAAATTAAGTGTATTCTGAGTTGAAGAATGAACATGAGCATCAAAACGGCATTAGTAAGGCTAAAATACTCTCCAAAGATTAGCTTTGTAAGAATGTAGAGCCAAGTAGTGGTAACTGAAAGGTGTAGATAGAAAGAGATTATTTTGTTTTGCTTAGAAGAGTGAGATTTGTGAATATGAGTATATTTCATGATCAAGAGATGATGAATAGAAAAGGAGAGGTTACAAATACAGTAAAAACAGAAATGTTTTTTGGGTTAGAAAAACAGCAGAACAGGATACATTACTAATAATCTGGAGCAAAAAAAAATATGAACGGGCGCAAATATAAGAAAATGAACATGTATGAGTGGAAACAGGGAGTTGAGACTTTTCATTCTTAATAGATTTCTTTTATATAGTGAAATAAGAGGTTTTCTCAAGGTGTAAGTTCTCTTTATACTTAGACTAAGCATTTTAATGTTAATATATTAAATTATAATTCAAGTTGAACAGTCTTGCTTTCTTATTCTTCTGTAATATCTCCTGACACTGAAATATATATTTGAGTAGTACGCTCCATCTTATGGATATTAATGAAAAACTCTCTATTATGGTACATGACATGTAACCGTCTAACAAGAGAAAAGAAGTTAGTCTCCAAAAAATGATAGATCATTAATGTGTTATTTTATATATCCTATTCAAGTATGTATTATTATAATAAAACCTCTTATAAAGAAGCTCTTACTCTCTGTTAATCTATATTCACTGTTTACAGCTGTGATGTAAATAGTATGTTTGGACTTGTGTACCGTACAACTCTTTTCTACACCTGAAGGTCACAAGGTCTTTCTATCATATTACAAAAGCACAGCAGCCACATTATAGAAAAACTTCACTTAGGAGCTTCTGATAAGCAGAATGGATCAAACACTGCACAAAAGCAGTCGGCTGCTCTCTAATGTAATTCTTTATTACCTAAAATTTGCATTTTGAAACACAGCCTGATTTTCATGAACATTTAATTTAAGCAGGTACATATGTAGAGCAGAATACAAAGAACAGTATATATATTGCAAGTAAAAGCTATTAATTAAATTGGAAATACTGAACCAAATTTCTATGACAGAGAATTATAGAACTTCAGAACTGGAATGAGTCATTTTACAGAGAATATAAGTCGAGAACAGAACCTTGACAAGACCACACTCACACTGGACAACACTGAAGTTAAATTTATATAGGCCCTTTTTATTCTTAAAATTTCATTGATTACTTGTTGAATAGTATTTAATTATCCTTCTTTACCTTAGCAAGATACATACAATCTTATGAAAACCAAAGTTCTAAAAAAATACTATCAGAAATTTTTTTCTTATGTGAAGAGACTATATTGATCCAATTCAGATATTTCAGAAATTTCTATAGTTATCAAAACAAGAAAAAAGTTGTGAGAGCTGCCACATTTTTTATTTTTGGTTTTATATAGCTTCTTTTTCTGCACAGGCTAGAATAAAATTCATTCTATTTAAGATTTTCTTCAAATTAGGCATTAGTGTAGTTAAATGTATTGATTAATATAACAAATGATTGTTTTTATCATGAAATAAAAATGTATAATTTTTATAACCTGCTGTATACTGACAGGTGATATATGTATCTCACATATACGTGCATGTGTAAGTTAACTGAATAAAAATGTCATTGAAATATAAAAGGTATCTAATGTGCTCTTCTTCTCTTTCCTTCTCTGCCTCTCTCATAAATGCCCCTTCCACCTTGGAGCCTTTCCATAGCAATCAGAATGCAATTGAAGCCCATGACATGGCAAAAAATACTTCTGGCACCCCCAAATATTATTTCAGAGTTGATTTTTGCCACCTAGTGTATAATACAGTTGCATCTTGTTTATCAAAGATAATCATACACATGTAGTTGATCTATAGATGCACCTAAATGGCCTTCTCAAGTTTTATATTATAGCACGTAGGCATGTCTGTAAAATTATGTAAAACAAAACGCAGAAGAGTCTATAATAATTGAAAATTCAAGAAGTTTATATTTTTTATAATGTGCATACCTATTTAGGCTTCATTTGATTCCCAGACGGAAAAAAAAGGGGAAAAAAAGCTGTTCCTAGTCTGTAGGTAATAAAGCATGTCTGGAAATAGTAAAATAAATCACCACAGAGAGATGAATTGTTGACTGAGAGGTGAGAGAACTTTTCCTTGTACAACAATCAGGAATCCACTGAACAAAACAAATTATCCCTTGTCAGCCATTTGAATATTACTCTCAGAGAAATAAAGTGTTTTAAATATAAAATCCACCTTTAAATGTATATAAGAAACTGCTTTACACATCAGATGGTATGATAATAAATTTCTTATTTAAGTTGACTCCAAATTACATCTTATTGCTTTACTGATTTTATTAAAATAAAAAGACACTAAATCTCACTTTTATGAGACCCTTTTCTTAAATTCAATTTATTCTTGAATAAATAGATCAACATGGATTTGGAAGAAAGAACTCATTTTGTTGCAAAAGTAATGGCAAGATGAAGTAACTATGAGTTCCAGCTATCAAAAAAAAAGTATAACTTTTTAACTATATGTTTCACAGTTAAAATAAATTTGGTTCGATCACCTAAAAATCACAGAATGTGAATTTCTTAGGTGTTTTAGAAATACATTGGCTTACTATATTTTTATATTATAGTTAACTTTGAATTACACAAAGGTTAAAACATAAGGTTGCAAAAACCTTTGCATTAACACATCAGTGTGTATTTCCATAAAACATCATGTCTGTTTCCATTTTTGGATAGTTATTGACAAGTGCCTTCCCTTGAATTCTCTAAGCCACATCTTGTCACTTTTGAGGCTACTAAAATATTCTTCTGTACCCCATTAAAGGACAGATATATGTTGTGCTTTATGCCTAAACTAAAGTCACTGATTCTACAGATTCTCCCACATGGATTTGGATAAGCCTGGGTTGTGGCAAGCATTCAGTCACTGCCAAATAGATTTGGATTTTCTGCCTCAGAGTAAGACTGACCTTGAGTTTTGTAGGACTCCTGAAGTGACGAATTGATTACAGTGCTCCCAAATCACCTTGGCTCCCTCTCACACCATCCTTCTTTCCCTCTTGCTTTATGCCCAAATATACACAGGCAAGCTCGACAGTATTCCTTGAGAAGCCAGACAGGATGTCAGCCATTCATGGCTCTTTTGAGCTAAGCATTCGAAATGTGAAAGAGAGAAGATATATCTCCTGAATAGAGGTGTCCTGCCAGCATCCTCTTCCATTTTCCTCCTTTCTGAAAATCCATAATGATGTTTCCCTTTTTAGACTACCTGTACAATTGTTGCCAGGCCAATAAGTCTTAACATTTTAATATCATGAAATGCATGCCATGTATAAGGTACAATAAGATACATGGAGGGCGCTTGGTTTTCCTAAGGCTGAAAGATTAATATCTCACCCAGTTTGAAAAGCTCTGACTTAAAAAAAGGTTAAACAATATGTCGTATGTGTTTTAATTACTTCATACATAGTAATGCTGCATATTCCATATTTTTATCATTTTTCATATTGACTTATATACTACAGGTTCAATGGAAAGAGGGAAGAAAAGAGAGAGGGAAAGAGAAAGATAAAGAAACAATGAAATTTTTTAAATAACTTGTTCTGCTTGGTCAGCAATTTATAAAAGTTCATTGCTCCTCATCGTCAGTACCTGTACTCCAATTTTAGAAATCATATTTTTGTGTTTGTCTTATCATAACTGGAAAATGGAATGTTAATAAATTACATTTTTTGTTTTAATGGGTTTAAATTATGTAAATTGCACTCATGAAAGAAGATTAAGCATGTATTCAAAACCTACAATCCGAATTTCTGTCCAAGATGGAGGCATAGACCGACATGCTCTGTCTCCCTCCACAACTAAGAAGGACTACAACTACTGCAAAACCAAAAATAAACAGAAGTTCCAGAAAATAAAGCTACATGGAAGTACAACGTATGAAGTCATAAACAAGTGGTGCTTGTCCAGACGGGTAGGAAGGGTGAAACCGTGGCTGAGAAAGATCGAACTGTGCTGGAGGTGGCAGCCACAGCAGCAAACAGTGGGACCCAGTAAACAGACACCTGTATTTGGGGGGAGGAGAGAAGTGCCCGGGAGCCGGCCCTGGCTGCAGACCAGACCCGTCGGCTCATGATTCCAATGCCAGGGAAGGCAGACCCCATTGTCTTGGACTGTGAGGCCCAGAGGGCATGGGGATGGAGGAGCTCCCGGTTCCTCAGTGTAGAGTAACAGCAGGAATCAACCTTGGACCCCTGCTCCCATGCAAAGTGCCACAGTGTGGTGAGAAGGGTCACCAGGTTGTGATGAGTACACGGAGCTCTGCCCAATATAGCGTAGGAGTTGTGACATCACCTTCCCCAAGAAGGAAAGACAAACAAAATGGTCAGAATGGCAGAATTAATGATTGAAATGCCAGTCATGAAGCTAACAAAAAAGCAAGTGAAGGACTTGACCAATGAACAAATAGAGAACATTTCTGAGGCTCAGTTCAGAGCTATAGTCATAAGGCAGCTTATAGACCTAACAGTGGGACTTAATGAAGACAGGGAAGCTATGAAGGCTAGTCCTGCTGAAATGAACAACAACACATACAAGACAAGGGGTGAGGAAGGGAAAGCCAGGGATCAAATCAACAAATTGGAACATAGGGAGGGAACAAACAGTCAAGCAGTGCAGAAAGAAGAAACAAAAAGTGAGGAATCTGAGGAGAGGCTCAGAAACCTATGGGACAGCTATAAGCAAATGAACATTCAAATTATAGGATTGCCAGAGGGTGAATAAGAAGAACTAGAAATTGAAAAATAATGTGAAAAAATTATGAAACAGAACTTCCCTAACTTGGGGAAGGAAATGGACTTACAGATCCAAGAAGCACAGAGAGCTCCAGATAAACTGGATCCAGGGAGAACCACACCAAGACACATTATAATAAAATTGTCAAAAATTAAGAATAAAGAGAGAATCTTAAAAGCAGCAAGAGAGAAGAAAAGAATCATGTACAAAGGGGTCCCAATCAGACTATCAGCTGATTTCTCAAAGGAGACTTTACAGGCAAGAAGGAACTGGCAAGAAATATTCAAAGTAATGAAAATCAAAAACCTACAACCACGATTACTCTATCCAGCGAAGCTGTCATTCAGGATAGAAGGGCAGATAAAGTGCTTCCAGGACAAAGTAAAACTGAAAAACTTTATTAGATCCAAACCACTGTTATATGAGATGTTAAAGGGACTTGTTTAGAAGAAGGAGGATCAAAACTATGAACATTAAAATGAAAATTGTATCACAACAACCAACAGCAGAAGCTAGGGAATCGAAACAAAGGCAAACTAAGAAGTCAATGAGAGCGAAAAAATAATTATAGGTACGGGGAACATTATGGGGGGAGGTCAGCGGGGAGGGGGAAGGGGGGAATGGGAGGGAGATGGTACAGAAATTAAGAAGCATAGTAGGAGGGAGTGGAGTAGACAGGAAGATGTTGAGAAGAACTATATGCACATCCAATGGACATGGACTAAAAAGGGGGGAACAAATGGAGGGAGGGGGGTCGCAGGGTGGAGGGGAGCAGAGGGAAAAGAAATTGGGACAACTGTAACAGCATAATCAATAAAATAAAAATTAAAAAAACAAAAAACAAAAATCTACAATCCAATATTATAACTAAGTGAAATGATCTTAATGTAAATTGTTATCTTTTCCACCTCTCTCTTCCTCAGTGAAGCATCTGATAAATGCTTTCACTGAATGGTCATGAAATTTGCACTTTTGATCCTTCTATCAAAACTGATTATATAACATGTAATACTCAGAACAATTTCCATCTAATTATTACAATGACATTTATCAGACTAATGTTCCTTGACATTTAGCACAAATTACACTATTTAGATTCTATACCCTGGATCTTTATTTTTTTAAGTAACCCCAGAGTATTTGCTGTCATAGTAGATTGTGCAAACTGTACATATATTTTGATTAGTTTTGCAATTTATTTTTATAAGTTTGATAACTCTTTACAGAAATCTGTGGTACAAGATTAGGTAAAATTTTTATTAAAACTGGCATTTTTCTGATAAGCTTCTTAGAATGCGCACAACAGTCTTATATACATTAATGGTAAAATGTCTATGAACTTATCTTGCAAGTGTGAAATACAGACAAGATGAAACATTAGAATTCTCCCTCAAAAGCTGTCAGGGAGAAATAATGAGAAGCATTTCAATAGTCTATACATTCCATGGCATGATTTTAGAGCTGGTTGTTCTCGGCTGTCTTGCTGGTTTTTAAAATTGACAATGAAGGTGTGCTTAGTCACTTTATTATAGCAGTATACAAACTATGATGGCATTTTGAACATGGTATAAACTTAACCTTTGACAATAACTGAGTTTCTCAAAGAATCTCTTTTAGACTTTAACACTGTTTCCTAGCTGGTGATAAACTGCATGAGCAAGTGAGAGAGTGAAATACAGAAGGATGAACAATGGTTTGAGTTTATGAGATGTGAATTCCAGATAAAGAATTGCTTTACTAACATCTTGCAGTTTTATCTGAAAGATTAGAGCTGGTCACATGGTCCCTACATTCCTTATAACTGTAAATCTGATGATTACTTATTTTCAGAGGCCAAAAATACGATCAAATAATTAGAATGAATTCTATATGTATTTTGATATTTAAGAAAAAATGGATAAGTAACTATGCCAGAATAAATAAACAGTTTGTTCCATGGATATAGGCAGATAATTCAATTGAGCAAATGCTTATTTATGACCTCCTATGTAATCAGCATGATCAAATTCATGATATTGATCTAGGCTGATATTCCAGAATCCTGGGAAAATTCATGGCTCTACCACAGACCCTGTGGATAACTCAAAGTAAAAGGCACTATTTTTTCCCTGAGTTTTCTTCTAAATGATAATGGAAACAATATCAGCTTTAAGTGCTCCAGAGAAATAGTGAGAACATTAAATAAAATGATATTAAAGATAAAATTTGAAGTGTATGTTAAAGCAATTTGAAATATGCTATGGAAAAGTAAACTAAGAAATAAAATTGTATTGTTCTATATAAAATTTAAAAATCTCATTATTGTTTTTTCCTTAAGATTATGGGAAAATCATAATATTCACAATTAAAAAAATGAATTAGAAATACAAGTTTTTCTCTTACTATCTGTATACTCTTTGGGAACCCATTGAATTTTTCTGAGTCTCATTTCCTACATCTGCAATTAAGGCTAATAAAATGTACTGACCACATCGTGGACATAAAATATACACGCATAAAGTTCCTGGTACTCAGTAAATAGCTAGTAAAATCTCCATTCCCTTTTTCCTTGGCTAAAAAATTATGAGGAGGTAACAAAGGAATTTTTAATCTGTCTTAGGTCAAAGCAATATAGAGTAGGCAATCCCATACCCATTATAGCTTTAGAGAGTTCCGGGGCAAGTTTACAATTACTCTTCGTCACTTGCTCCAGTTTATTAAACCACATAAGTTCTCTTTTTATGTCTAGAATATATTGAACCTACAATAAATAGAACTTATTATTTTCCTGCATTGCTCTCAGCTTGTCAGATCCTACTTTATAATGACTAATATTTATTCACTGAAACATACATTTATACACATGCTGGCACACCTTGGAGATATGGGTTTGGTTCCAGACTACTGCTATAAAGCAAATATTGCAATAAAGTGAGTTACCCAACTTGTTTTGGTTTCCTAGTGCATATAAAAGTTGTTTACAATATACGGTAGTCTATTAAGTTTGCAATAACATTATGTTAAATAAAAACAATGTGCATACCTTAATTAAAATACTTAATTGCTAAAAAATGAGACTTCAGTGAGCTATATTCTTTTGCTGGGGGAGGGCCTTACCTTCAATTTGTAAAAAGAAAAACTAATATCTGCATAGAAGTACTATAAAACGACATGTTGCCTATAATATTTTTAGTATAGAGTCAGTTATTGAGGCGATGAAAAGAAGCAATGATGTGATAATCCAAACATCACTTATATTTGATTTGGGATTCCATTTTTTTCTTGCTTTTCTTCAGGTTTACATTTTTATTCATGTTTTGCTCAGCATAATATTTAAATTTGGTTGATTACCTGAGCATAATTATCAAGGGTAGAGGAAGACAGTAGAGGAATGCTGGGTGATTGAAAAATATCTGTATTTTCACTAATAATATATACACAAAATATAATTATATGTAATCTACACATTGGGCTGACCATATGTAGTAAATAGAAGGTAAATAGCTTCTGTCAAAGTACCAATAAAATATATATTTCAGCACTTGATTACTATCCAGAACTCTGAACTAAACTGGTGTGATGCTGTAATCATTCCACAATAGCAAAGATTATAACTTCTGGAGAAAGATCAGTTATTTGTGCCAATGGGAAGTGTGTAATCACAGGTTTTATGCTAACCAATCACATCATGGTTGAAACATCAGAATCAAACTTTCAACCCATAAGTTGTTGGGCTGCTTCAGAAGAAGCATTTTAATGAGGATAAGGAAAAAAATTAAATTCTGATGTGATAGAAAAATAGAAAAAGGTGAATGGTTTAAATATTTGGATGGTTTTCTGCATGACAAGTTTTAGTTTGAACAATTGGCAATACGCCGAATAGGATGTCACTGAGGTTTACATTGTTGTCTACTACCGTTTATTCTAATCAAACTATGATCTGGCTAACAAAAGCAACATGATATAGCAAAGTGAACAAAACACATTACTAATTCCAAGATTCTGGGAGTCATTTCACACTAAGCTGAAATTCTGCACAGAGTCCAAAATACTAAATGTGTGGGTCTTCTGTCAGTTTTCATTTTTTCCCTGTGAATTACTGAGACTTTATTTCGATGTCCTTGAATGCTTTGAATTCTTCCTTTTAGCTAAATTGTTCTTAAATACACTGCAATAAATAACCACGTACATAGAAATAACAACTACTAAGTGATCTCACAACGGAAAAAGTTCAAGTTGATAGCACAAACATAAAGGTACTTCGTCTTTGGATAGAGAGGTCTCAGCTCTTGTTCTTGGCTCTGTCTTTCTATGCTATGATTCAACTTCACTATTTTATTGTTTTCAATGACATTTAACACTACCTAATGATACCTTGTTTGTTTGTTTGTTTGTTTCTTATAGTTTCTGTCTTCCTCCTTCTTGGTACCTCACTATCAGTCCACCAATGACGTATGCTCTAAAATTGTCACACCTTTGGTCATCTTCTCCACAAGTGAATCCTTAGGGCTAGTGCAATTAATATATACTTATTTGTTAGTTAAGTGAACATTTAATATCCATGAGGGCAAGAAATTACATATTGAGACAGACATTTACCTACCATGTTTTAACTTTCCAGGATTGACAACTTTCAAATTAGTACAGTGCTATATCTAGTATATCATAGCTCTTAGTACAAGAAACACTTTCCACTCTGTAAACTATATCTCTCAGACTGTGAATTTTGCTGACTATTCTCAGTAAGAATGAAAAACTGTTCACTATAGTGAGTGGAAAAGCAATTTAGCTTGGATTCAGATGTACTCAGGTTTATTTTCTGCTTAATGAGAAGATTTTAGTAATCTTTGACCTTATAAAGTTAATCTCAACTCTTATCATTGATTCTTTTCACTTGCAAACCCAGTAAAAATTCCAATGGCATTCTATAGAGGAATAAAAATAATCCTAAATTTTTATGGAACTACAAAAGGTCCCAGTAGCCAAATAAATCTTGAGAAAGAACAAAACAGGGGGCCTCACACTTTGTTACTAGACAATGTTTCAAAGTTATAGTAATCAAAATAGCATGGTACTGGCATAAAAACAGAAATATAAACCAATATAACAGAACAGAAAGTCTATAAATAAAAAGATGCATTTACAGTCAATTAATCTTTAACAAGGGTGTCAAGAATACACAAAGAAGAACAAATAGTCTCTTCAATAAATGGTGTTGTGAAAACCAGATATCCGCAAGTGAAATGATAAAATTGAACCCATATCTTGCACAATACACAAATCACCTCAAAGTGAATCAAACCTTAAATATAAGACCTGAAACCATAGGGGAAAAGAAAATATAGGAAAAAAAACTTCTTGACGTTGGTCTTGGTAATGTGGTTTTGGATTTGACACCAAAACCACCGGGAACAAACCCAAAATTTAACAAGTGAGACTACAGCAAACTAAAGAGATTCTGTGAAGAAAATAAAATAATAGATGTTAAAAGGCTCTCTAGGTAATGGGAGAATATATTTGCAAAGCATATATCTGATAAGGGATTAATTTCTAAAGCATATAAGAAACTCATACAAATCAATAGGAAAAATCAAAATAACCCTCTTAAAAAATGTACATACAGTGTGTCTGAGTAGACATTTCTCCAGCTCATGCTCATTTAGCTTGGAGAAGAGCAATATGAAAAATGGACTCAAAATAGGGCTACATTCCATTTCCAAAGGCCCCACTCCATCATATCCAATACACCCTTCTCCTCAACACATGCACCCTCTTTTAAGCAGCTTGAGCCTTTACTGAAGGGAGGGAAAAGATCAAGCTCTAAAACAAGTTGAAAAATGAGAATTTGAACATAAAGCAGAATATGGCTTTATACAAAATAAGATTGTCCTAATAGCCAAATGTTATAGGAAAGCCAAGGAATTGGACCAAAATGTAATTTAAAAGCTTGCTCTGTATAAAAGGAAGAAAAAGCCCGATAGTGATGCAATGACAGCAGAGCTTGGGTTCAAAGAAAACCAGTTTTCTTGACTTCAAGGAGATTATGGTTTTCCCTTTAAAATGCATTTTAATTTTTCTTTTCCTGTGTGTGATAAAAATATATTGCCACCTCATTTAAGATCTTCCATCTTTAGTGATAACAACATATATATTTTTGTTTTGGTAGATTAATTCAAAAGAATGAGAGAAAGAAAAAAATAGAACTCATACAATTATAACCTACATTATATTATTTAATTAGAGAACATGCTAAGATATATAACCTAGCCTTGACACATTTGAAACTTAAAGCTGATATTTTCTTATACTATTTCCATTAAATAAAAATATTTAGTAATTCAACATTAATATTATAATAAATATGAAGTGCTTTAGTAAGACTAGCTATAAATACTGTGGACACGCACATATATGGACATGCATATATGAATGATCCAAAATGAAAAAATCATATTGGTTAATAAAAAACTAAGCCAAAACAAAAACTAAAATGTAAGAGGCCATGAAACCTAACATAATGTTTTCTGAAACAATGTTAGTTTTTTATCAGAAAGCATCATTATGCGAGTATAATTGGTGGCAAACTTGCAAGGCCATATATACTGTTGTAAGAAAGTTAATATAATCAAATCTCACGGTCCTTGTCTATAAATAAGATGATATTAGATGATATTATACTTTGAGTACTGTACGTATTAAAATAAATACAATTATAAGCCATAACATACATCATGTCTTGGATATAAGTGAGTCATGAGTATTGATTGCACAGCATGTTCACTGGTTTATCTACTGAATATCATTTAAAATGTATATGTGTAAATGCACCTAGAACCAAAATGACAATGACAACTATAAAATTAGTTCTCAGATTGTAGCCCCTTTTTAAAAGGACTTTCATTTGTCAAGTACTCTTAAGCACTTAGATTTTTCACCATTCAACACTTAAATCTTTCTTCATTATTCTTTAAAGAAGATGTGTTAAGGGTCGTGACCTGACCTACTTTCATCTAATTTTTTTGAAATATATTTCTCATCTAAGACCTATGATCTGTACTTTTCAAATGAATTTGATCACTTGAATAAGAAAATTGATGTAATTCTCATGCTTTATATTACAACTTATCACTTACTGCATTATTTTCATTTTTTTGAACTTTTCTAAATGAAAAGCTAAGCACTATTGCCTAAGATGTTAGTCTTATACACGGTTTCGTTTAAGTTGTCAGACCTATGCCAATTTTCTTTGACTTGATTTTAATCTATCTTTTGGTATAACACAATATTTTTGATCATGCAGTTTTCTCATCAGACATGCTGTATTTGTCTGCCCCACTGTTTTTCACTTCACTTGTTATAAACACTTAAATGATAATTATCAATAAAAACATAGCACTTTTGCTTTTCGTGACAAACAAGAAAGAGACTAGTTGGTTCTCTAGGGTAAAAAAGTGAGTATGTACTATAATTGTAATATAATCTATATTAGGTACTACAACTCTTTCCTTTGTGAAATAAAAGATATATTTATTAAATACTATAAATTTGTAAAATGTATTCTATTTCCATATGTTTATGATAAAGGGCACTTATGACACATGAAAATATACCCATGTCAATAAATGATTAAACAATTCATTCTATATACTGCTACTAATTTAATATACTTTTATTCTATAGGTATTCTATTAAATTATGATGCTATTAAAGGATACTTATATATAATTTATTTTTATTTTTCTTCCCATCAATAACTAAATTATTCTTTAAAAATGTCCTGTAAAATTTATTGTAGTATATTTTCTTATCCATTATTAAGCCACTGTTATTAATCCACTTGTTACACTAAAAAAGATTAGTTTGAATCACAATCTCAAATATCATAATCTATCCTCCACTGACCTATCAGTTCCAAATTAATTTATACATAATAGAAATAATATACACTCTCTTACATAAACCAAAACTCTTTACTTTCCAGCTCTTGAAACAAATCTATATCTACATTTATTTTACCTCATGAATATTTTTTGAACATTTTCATTCCTTTTTAGCTCTATAGTCAAGTCCCAGTTTCTGTCTATTGACTAACACATGCTCCCTCCCATTTGATCTCCTTCATCTGTTCTGACCTCATCTGAGACTCGTTCTTACACTGCAGCTAAAGTTATCTTTTTGAAATGCAAATTTAATCATGCAATTCCCTATGATCTTAGCCTAAAAGAACCATTTCTCTACTGGCTTCCACGACCCTGCATGGTGGATTCCAGCAGCACCTGTTCTCTTTCAGTTCCTTCAACTTGTCAAGTTACTTCATACTGCCTTGGCTGTCTCTCTACAATGCTTTTCATCTTTGACTCACTCTTCCTCTCCCTTCCCAACACACTACAAAATAACATTTTATTTCTTTCTCCCTTTCTCTCTCTCTCCCATTGTTATTTCACCAAAAACTGTGATATAATTTTTCTGACTTAGTAACCACTTATCACACATAATAAATACACATGAAATCTCTCATTAATGTCTTCTGCTGAACTTGATCTTCATCCCTACTGAACTTTAAGCTTTATTAGGAGATGAACCATGTTGAAAGTGCAATAAATGGGAAGTTTTGAGCATAGTAAAACATTGTTAGAAACTCTAGTCATAAAGAAATGGACTCAAAACACTACTGAAAAACAAATTTATCAATTTTTTGGTTCAATTTATACTTATCAGTTTATTCTATGATTTTAAATGCATCTAATTATACTATTTTTAACACTACTTCTTTGAAGTAAAAATCTCCCCTGGGTTTCTTGCAAATAAGCCTTATAAATATCAAAAGAAAATGTGTATTCACTTAGGAGCATGTCACATTTATAAATCAATCACTTAAAATTATTTATAGGTGACTATTCAGCTACATTTCCAAAAACAGTGACATTATTTTCAGTATAGAATGGATATGCTGTTTACTCCCATAAAATTGTCTTAGAAATGGTAAAATTAGATTTACTGAAGTTTCAGTTGAAGTTTATATTGCTTTCTTCTTTTGTTAGAAGAGAATATTCCACCAAAACACTTCTAGCTTTGAGTTTGTATGTAGATTGCTTTACTTCTCTAAACATGAATGTAAAATTAATTTTGAAATTATTACCCTGATTTTTCTTTATGAATGGACTGATAGGATATATAATAAAACAACAGTTTTAATATCAATAATTATTTTGATCAATGTAAACACTTGGAAAAAAATGCATGCTAGAAGAAGATAAAATACTGATCGCTCATTAGTCCATTATCCAGAAATGTTTACTTCTAAAATTTGTGTTAGTTTCTTTCCAGATTTTTAAAACATTTACCCAAACTTAAAAAAAAAATTTGTATTATAATCACAATAATGCATATGTAGGAGTACTTTTAATACTTAAAATCATCAAATGAATGATAAAATAATTTAATACAAAATTATCAATTGAATAATAGAATAATATTTTCTCATGACAATGTATAGAATTAAATTTTGTGTGTTATAATATTGTATAGCCTGAATGTGTTTCTTAGAAACACAAATACATATGCTATACTTGTTATATATTTTATCTGCAAATAAAATATTTCAGAATTTCTAAAATTTCACTATTTTATATATTTTTTATTGTATCTGTATGTATATATGGCCATGTCTCTGATTATTTTTAGATATTTTAAAATTTATTCATCCATTTTAGTTATAATAATTTAATGAATATACTATCATTGTAATCTTAACTTGGTCATACTATTGCCAATGTAAGCTTTTAAAGTGGAGAGGACTGGTTTGATAAAAGCTATGTTTAAATATGGCCTATTTATCATTTTAAAAATCCAATATTCTTTTTTTTCTTTCTTATGAAATTTTAGTTTTGGTATTTTTTCCCCTATGACATTTTACTTAAGGTTAATTGATCATAACAAATGTAAAACAAAAGTTCTTGAAGGTAAATTAATCATTTGTAACATCAAAAATAAATCATTACATCACTTTTGATAATGTGTGATGGTCAAAATGAATCAAAGGCCATACAATAAAAAATAACAAGCACACTTCTCACCAAGACGGAGACCTAGACAGACACGCTGTGTCTTCCTCCACAACTAAGAAGGAATAAAACTACCTCAAAACTAGAGACAACCAGAAGCTCCAGAAAAATAAAGCTGCATGGAAGTCCAACAAAGATATAAAGAAGAAATACTCATCCAGACAGATGAGAGGATGCGGTGCGGTGGTGACAGCAGCAGCAGCAGTGGCAGGCCAGTGGAAAATGCGGTCACACGTTTTAAAAAGTGGGGAGGGACACCTGGGTAGCACTCCCAGCACCAAACCAGACCACACAGCTCATGGTTCCAGTGCTGGGGAAAATAGAGTCCCATTGCTTTTGACTGTGCAAACCAGTGGGGTTGGGGTGGAGGAAGAAACTGGTGGTCTTTCAGCAGAGTCCGCTTGTTTAAAGGGATCCCACAGTCCTAGAATGCCCACAGACCCACCCTCTTTGGGAACGACAGCCAGGGCAACAGCTAGAGAGGCACCAGTCCCATACAGAAGTGGAAGAAGTGCCTGAAAAAGGGGCGAGTGCTGAGCAAGCAGCATTGTTCCCTCTCAGACCCCTCCCCCACATACAGCACCACAATGTGGTGAAACCGGTTGTCCTGTACTGACGAATACCTAAGGCTCCACCTCTTACAACGTAACAGGAGCGACAGTTCTACCTAAGACAAGAGGCAAACAAACACAGAGCCTGTCAAGATGAGGAGACAGAGAAGTATGGCCCAAAAGAGGGAACGGATCAAGGCTCCAGTGGGAGAACTAAGCTACAAAGAGATAGCAAACCTAACATTCAAGAGTTCAAAACACTGGTGATAAAGATGCCCACAAGCTTCACAGATATGGTTAAGTATGGCAAATGCATAAGGGAAGAAGTGAAGGCTATGCTAAATGAAATGAAGGAAAATCCACACAAAACCAATGGTGAAGAGAAGGAAACCAGGGTTCAAATCTATGATTTGGGACATAAGGAAGAAAAAAACAGTCATCCAGCACAAAATGAAACAAGAATTGAAAAAAATGAGGAGAGGCTTAGAAACCACTGGGACAACTTTAAAGGTGCCAACATCCGAACCATAAGGATGCCAGAAGGAGAAGAGGAAGAGCAAAAAATTGAAAACTTACGTGAGAAAATAATGAAGGAAAACTCTCCAAATCTGGTGAAGGAAATAAACATACAAGTTCAGGAAAAACAGAGTCCCAAACAAGCTAGAACCAAAAAGGACCACAGGAAGAAACATCTTAATTGAAATGCCAAAGGTGAAAGATAAAGAGAGAATCTTAAAAACAGCAAGAGAAAAGCAGTGAATTTCCTACAAAGGGGTTCCTGTAAGAATTTCAGCTGAGTGCTCAAAAGTAACTTTGCAGGCAAAAAGGGACTGGCAAGATGTATTCAAGTTGATGAAAAAAGCAAGGACTTACAACCAAGATTACTCTATCCAGCAAAGCTATCATTTAGAATGGAAGGGCAGATAAAGTGCTTCCCAGACAAGGTAAAGCTAAAGGAGTTCATCATCACTAAGCTATTATTATATGAAATGTCAAGGGAAATTACTTAAGAAAAAGATCAAAATTATGAACATTAAAATGACAACAAACTCACAACTATCAGCAACTGGATCTAAAAAGTAAAACAAAATCCAACTAAGCAAACCAGAATAGGAACAGAATCATAGGTATGGGGATCATTTGAAGGGTATCAGCTGGAAGCTGGAAGAGGGAAGGGGGAAATGGGGAAATGGTGCAGGGATTAAGATGCATAATTTTTTGGTATGAAATAGGGGGAAGTTAAGAATAATATAGGAAAGGGTGAGGCCAAAGAACTTATATTCATGACCCATGGATATGAACTAAAAGGGGTGGGATTGCTGGAGGAAGTGGGGTACTGGACAGAAGAGAACAAAGGGGAAAAATTGGGACTACCATAACAACATAATCAATAAAATATACTTAAAAATATAAAAATAAAATAAAATAAATAAAACAACAGTACGATTTAAAAAACTTGGATTTGACTGCATATACATGTTCAAAAGCTGTTCAATACATGTCTTCTACATGGCAAAATTAGTGTACAAAAATATGTGGCTATTTATCTCTCCTGACCTCCCGGCATTTTATCAGTATCACCATTTAAATGTCTACTAGTGACACCACTTTGGACTAAAGTGTTTCCTGCATTATTTCAGGAAGCTTCTAACTGATCTCTCTACATCTCTCTCATGCTCCCTAGAGACTATACTCTGTCTTACTGCTATACTAGTTTTCTTTTGAAGTGAAATCATTTCATGGCACTCCTCAACAACATTTTCTTACCTCAGAGAGAAAACCCAAGTGCTTATATATTTTATGTTGTTTTCAGACTGGACTCTAGCATTTGAACCACTAGGCTGCTTTTACATGTTGATCATTATCAATGAAATCAGAATTTCTGGAGTTGAAGAGCACAGCATAGCATTTTGAAAAGGTTATGCTGATAAGCAGTGGAGTTGATAACCACTGACAGTTATGATCTAGCTTCTACTTCTAACTTATCTACCACATTCATTCTTGCTAACTCAACTCCAGTCATACTGGCATCCTGGTTAGTTCTCAAACTAGTATTATCATGAGATCTAGGGAAAATGATTTGCTGCCCTAAGATGAATATTTTAAATGGTTCCAGTCTGTTCTTCCATTGGCTGTACCCTTCCTCCTAAGTAGGAGTTGATGGAGATAATGTGTCAAAACACAAATCAATTTCATCCATACTACAGGTAACTGGAATACCACAGTTTCCTACCAAAATGGTCCTAATTTCAGATACAGAACTTCTTTCCTGGATAGCCTAACAAAATAGTCCATGCCACATATGAAAGTAGAAAGAGTTTGGATGTGCAAGCAGACCAAACAGAAACTTGCATGACCTTCTACGGTGTGGAACAAAACCCCAGGGTAGGAAAAGAGGGAGGTGATGACGAGACTGGTGTTTCACTTTTAGGGTTGCTCTATCCACTGTGCAATACGTTCTTCTGTGGAAAATGAGAGCCTCAAAGTACCAGGTAATTAGGAAGGTTTATTTGGGTATATTTCAATGGTTTTAAAACTTGGTTTATAGTTTTTAATATATTTAAATATATGGCTTGTAAACTTCTATTCATATTTTTGTCTATGACCCTGCAAATATTAAGGGTGGGCTGTCTCAAACATACAAACCATGTTCTTGCAGTGTGGATTTGAACATTCTGTTTCCTTTTCCTGTAATACTATTTCCCAGAATCCTTCATGCTTTCTTTGCTTACTTCAATTTCAGTTTAAATATTAGTTTATTTGTGATGTCTTTTCTAACATCCCTGTATTAAATGGCAATGCTCTTCTCCCAACCCTAGAATTCTCTATACTCCGTATGGAGTATTTTTCTTGTAAGTTCTTATCTAAATATGATTTTTTTATTCCAAAAATATTATCTTAATCTATATTTGGCTTTTTTTGTTCTCTCAATAGTGTTTATGAAGAGAAAAATATGTTGGTTTTAATGAAATCCACTTTGTTACTTTTTTGCTTTAAAGTTTATATTCTTTGTATTAAAAAAATCCCTTGTGAATTGAATTGTCTTGACCAATTTGTAAATATTATTTGACCATATATGTGTAGGTCTATTTTTAGACTATTGTTTTCCACTGATAAATTTGCCTATCTTTATGAAAAATCACACTGTTACTCTAACTTCATAATTAGTTTTAAACTCACGCAGTTTCTGACAGAAGACTTGTACCAAAATATATGAAAAACACAACTCAAAAACAACAAGACAAATAATCCAATTTAAAAAATGGAGACAAGAGTTGAACATACATTTTAGTCAAAGAAAATTTACTGATGTTAATTAAACACATAAAAGTATATTAAACATCATTAGTTATTAAGGGGGTAAAATTTAAAACCACAATGACATTTCATTACGCACTAAGCGGAAAGGCTAAAGTTACATAAAGATTGACTATACCAAGTACTGATGATGATCTGGAGGTATTAGAACTTATCTAACTTGTTGGTGATAATTTAAAATGATGCCCTAGGAATATGCAGGGAAGGAAATTCAGAAAGGAGATAGAGTTTTGAGGTAAATCCACACAATTTAAAGCCCTACAGTCAGCTCCTTGTCACCTGGGATGATATATTTTAAACTATACAGAACTTTCAGCTAAAGGTAATAGCAAAATGGTGCTTCACCTATAAATGACTCAACTATCTCTCATAAATACCAAAAATATGCTAACTTTCCCCCAAAGAGTGCAAAATCACCTTAACCATGATGGTGTGAAATATAGTCTTCTTCTATTTGAAGCACACTCTCCCTTGACTTCTTTTAACTGAAATATTGAGATATGAGGTCAGCTTCTATTAACAGTTTTTATATTTGATAGGAGGGCATGAGAGATAGAAAGAAAGAAATATTTTACATATTTCCATATATGTTCATGCAGACACAATGAAGAAATATAATTAACTTTTATAGTTCTTGTTTCTGCAACTGTTCCTATGCATATAGCTGTTATTTAAAATTACCTTTCCTTATCCATTTATGACTTTCTAATCTCAGTTACGACTTTGGCTGGTTGTGGTTTTTTTTGTCTGATGGGAAGACCCAAACTTTGTTCCTGAAGGTTCTGTACCATTCACAGTCTTTTTGAATTTGGCTTGTTTTAAATTAACTTTAAGTTCAATTTAAAGAAGGCAGTGGAAAGAATCACCTCCATCTCAAACATAATATTCCTTATACCACTGTGAAGTAGCAACCTAACTTCCTAAGATAGTACAGTAACCCTCAACCTAAACATCTTACCCAGTAGATTCTTTAATTTTCGGATTCACTGGCGTTAGGATCCCAAAGTGGCCAGGTGACAAACTCCAATTCCAATATATTGGAGGCATTTTTGAGTCCTCCAGAAAAGTATTTTCCTATGAGAAATTACACCTGTATGTTGCAGAGCCCAAAGTTCTGGTACTTGGGGATGAAAAGCAAAAATCTCACCAAGGGTGATAGGAAGGACTGTCAATTCCACCTATGGTAAAAGAGTTGGTTAGCAAACCCAGATTAGTTACTTATTGCCTACAAAATCCAAAAATATCAATAAACATTAAGTCTCTCTTTTAGTAGTAAGAAAGTCAGATGTAGCAGGTTATCGTCGTCGGCAGCCGTCCGTCTCGAGAGACGATGGTGTAGCTTCTCAAGAGTCTATCTGCACCGCCGAGAATGGCTGTGCAGTCCGACTCGGGAGTGACATCGTATCTGTCTCCTCCCGTGTTGAATCGACATCTTGCGATGACGCTGAAGCTACAGAGCCTGGGCAGGGTGATATGGAGGGTCTGCTGTTGCCCATGCAGCAGACCCCCCCTCTCTTCGCAGCTGAAGGGTCCAAGGGAAAGACGGAGTCAATACAGCTTGGCTTCAGGTGCGCCGCAGGAGTTGCCGGTGTTGACTACAACGTCAAACCGCCTTAGGGACTCCGGCTCCGGATTTTCTGTCAGGGTTTACTCCCTTAGCCTTTCCCCTGAAGAGGTATGCCGCAAGGCAGCGGAGGTTTTTTGGAGTCAGAGTTTTCCTTCTCTGATGTACCCTGACTGGAAGATCGAACCAGCGACACTTAGCTCGCAGGCCGACGCTCAATCCACTGAGCTAAACCAGCCAGGGCCTGTAGCAGGTTATATTTCTGAGCTATTCCATACTACTAAACCACTAGAAGAAAGCAAGACAAAAGAAGAACCATGTATTATTCAACTTTAACTCAGTTCTTGCCACCAAACTCTTCCTTAGAGCAGTTAAGCAATTACATATATAGACTTGTACATTTCAAGTGCATCCACAGAAATTTATTTTATTTTATTATTTTTTCACAACAGAGGTGTGACTAAAATACTTTAGTTTTTTTAAGTATATTTTATTGATTATATTGTTACAATAGTTCCAATTTTTCCCCTTTACTCCCCTCCACCCAGCACCCCCTCCCCCAGCAATCCCCCTAAGTTTATTTAAAAAAAACAACTTATAAAAATACATGATGAAATTATCAAATATTCTGAAATTCTGAAAAAAATCCATAAATTATTTCTGTAACTGTTAAAAATATGTTACTTTAAAGGGTTCTCAGTTAACCCTCAATGCCAGACCCACTTAAAAAGTGAATGCAATCTTTACTTGCCATGTTAACAGTCACAGAATACATTGTTTTTAATTCCTTAAATACATTTATATGTTGACTACCAGGTGCTTGGCACACTGGGCAGAATTTACAGTGGTAATCAAAATGGTCAGGTACCAATTGGAAAGTAACTTTCTTCTGGAAGGTAAGGGGGAAAAAGGTAAAATAGACAAGAAGACAAGTAAAAGTACTTTAGAAAATTACAAATAAAGTGTCATGAAGAAAAGAAAACAAGGTAATGTGAGAGAGTGACTAACTAAAGGAAGGTGCTTTGGATAGATAGAATTATTAGGGGCTTCTTTGAGGATGTGCCATTTGAGCTTGAAAATAAACGACAAGGACGCTACTGTAGGGAAATCTGAGATGAGAGCTCAGTGAGATACTATAAGAATAATCTCGGCATGGTGAAAGGCAGAGAAACCAGTGTGAACAGAGCATAATGCGAAGGAGAAAAGCAATGCTGGGCGGGGCCAGAGAAATAAGCTGGACGCAGAACACATAGGGCTTTGTAGGCAATGATAAATAATCAATATTTATTATCTGTTGAATAAATTGGATAGGGATTTGTTAGTTGCTTTTAGCATGGGATTAGCATAATAAAATTTACATGAAAGAATAACAAAAACCTCTATTATGTGACTAAATTGGACTCCCTAAACGTGATCAAGTGTAGGAACATAGAGACTACTCAGGAGAACGGAGCAGTAGCCAAGATAATAAGTCATTATGATGGTAATGGGACTTTATTGTTTGAGAAGGAAAGCGGCTATAGGACATGTTGGAATAAGAAAAAAATAGGGCTTATTAATGTATTGAATTTAGAGGTATGTGAGGGGAAAACAAATCAAGAACCTCTCCTTGGTTTTGATCATGTGCAAATGTGTAAAATGTTTTGTTATGCAGTGAAATTAAAATTTTGGGTTAAATTTAGGGGTAGTTTTGACAAAGAGGTAAAGGGGTGGGAAGTCGTGAATTATGTTTCTGAATTATTGAATATATGATCGCTATGTAATATCAAAGTGAAGATTTTGATTACTTTGACCCATATGAAATTGTCTTTTTCTTTGGATACTAAAAACTGTCAAATGTCATCAATTTCATGTGGTTTTACTACCTAATAGTATGTAGTTGTATATATGAATCAAGAGTTCAAAGGAAAGTTAAGATTTAGACAGAGATTTGGGAAGAACTGGCATATTGTTGTTATTTAAAACCATGAAGCTAGATGAGATCATATAAGAACAAAGTGTAAATAAAAAATGAGCCCATAGGTGAGCCAGGAGCACTATAATATTTATAAATTAAGAATAAGTGGGAAGTACAACAAGAAACCTCAGAAAAAGCAGCTGAAATGAATCTTTTTTTTTTTTTTTTTTTTTTTGTATTTCCTTGAATAAAATAGCAAAACATTTTTTTGGGTCTGATCTTTTAGCATTGCTGTTTTCCATTTCCTGTCATATAAGTAAGATAAATACAATTTTCTGAGCCACTCTGAGCCTCAGAAGTTGGCTCTTCATCTAACAAAAAGCCTTCATAAGTATTTTCAAATGTGCACAACTCTAGGATTTATCTACCTGCAATATTCAATGATGTATATGCTGCTCCAACTTCTACTTACTATTTTATAAAGTATTGATAGTTGAGGGTAGACTCAAAAAGGAATACACATAGTATCTTCTTATATTATATCATGCAATGAATTTAACATAGAGTTTCCAAACACATATTTGCTTGATAAATGGTGCAATATAAACTGAGCATTTCAACTTTCTCTTTGGTTCAATAGATTGTTGACTTCTTTATCTTTATATTCAGAAATTCCATCTACGGCAAGTGTATGCTTGTTATCTATAGTTAAGCAGCATCTTTCAGATTCCTAGTACTTGGTTGCAAAAACAAAGACATAGGAATGAAAATAACTTATTGAGATGATATAAAATTGTTCCTATGATGAATCTGGGTAACTATACTTAAAAAATGAGCAGAAACAAGTTAAATAGTTAGGAAAAAACAGGCTATTGAAATAGACTGGATAGATGCCAGTCTGATCACGTCAATACTGGAATCTCAACCCTGCCACCTCTTATGAATGCCATCATTAAAACCTTGATGCTGTGAACCTTAATAACCTCTAAATGTTCTTGAAATTTGTGTTTGTCTCTGAATATTCAATGCCCAGGGAAGAAATATCTGATTCGTCAACCCAAGCTTATGTGTCCATAACCTATTAGAATGTGAATATAGGATAGGTCCTTGCCTACCACCACACACACCAACAATCTTGGGATTCCTTCTAAATTTAAGAGGATTCAAATGATTGATAATAAACAAGTGATAAGTATTTACTATAATCAATTTTCTTCCAACATTTATGCATATTCTTCTTTTTATACTTGGAAAAATTAGGTTCCATTTGACATAATGCAAATATTTCTTATACCACTGAAACAAATTCCATTTCCAAAGGAAAATGATCTAACATTTCATTAATTTTTGCATCCAATTTGAAGCCCAGACTCTAGGAAATCTTTATTCTTTTCTATAAGAGAAAGTTTGTTTGCTACAATATAGAAATAAATACTAAAAATTCCCCAAGGAATTAAAAATGGATACAGTTTATAGATGTTGGTGTTTAAAATTAAGTATGAGGCCATAGCACATATTTACAAATTCCCTTCCCCACCCACTTAAAATTCCTCTGGTTTTCAGGCAGCAACTAAACTTGTCAGGATTCTCTACCCAGTGGTATGATGCAATCTTTTATTTATGAGATATTTGTGATTTTGGTGGTCTTGCCTGTAGAAATTGCAATAATGTTTAGTACTCCATGTAATTGTACTAATGGGTGACCTAGAGGAACATCTGGTTTCCATTCATATTCTTCTCATTCATCATCATATAATACTTATTCCTCTGATTCCTTCCAGTCAACATAAATACTCCTTTCTGACTTTTGACCTAATTCTATGAGAAGCTGCATTGGCCCAAAGGAAATCTCGGGTTTTGAATCAATGCAATGATAATCAATCAGTGAAACTCAATGGCCATTTTTGAAGCATTCCTTGAAAGCTAAACTTCCAAATCAGCAGGACCCAGAATCATGAGAAGTAAGAATACATTTTTCCCCAAGTATATATTTAGGTGGAATTCGACTTCTATCATTTGTTTCCTATTGTATTCAGCTTAAGGGAGAAATTTTAGCAAATATTGCTAGTTTAGAACACGTTTTACAGCCTGCAGGATAATATCATAACTCTAAAAAGTTCTGTCACATGTAAAGATTTGAATCTTCAAAATCCATATATATCTACAAAGTTATTCATTTCTCTATAATCGGGAATATATGAGGGAACTGAATGTCATGAATACTAGTTTAAACTTCTTTTGCCGTAAATAGATTTGATCAGATTCATATTTGAGATATCATAAAAAGACATAATGCATTCATATACATACAGTTAGGGGTGCTAGAAAAATAATGATACATAAAAACTCAAATATAAACTTTAATATTTAAAGACTGGCATGGGGATACCTGCTTGGAAAGGTCTAAATCTGGGGTCTATGACCTAGCTAAAGTAAAATGAGATTTGGGGGAAAAATGTGAGGAAGTTTTTATTGCACTTAGAATTTTTGAAAAGGAGAAGGAGAGATATTAAATATCAAGCAAAGATTCCCCTGGTTATGTTTGACAGCATATGTAACAGAGGCACTGCAAATAACAGAGAGATGACCAATGGAGGGTTAATAGAATAACACATGCGAGGCTTATTTTAAATGATTGTTTTAGGCTACTATTTTAGTCCATAGCCTTGGTGGGCACTTTGAGAAATATATTTTAGTTCTCAGATATCAAGTAATATGTTTTTATTCCGATCATCTGAAAATTTCCTCCCCCTCTCCACCCCATGACCCCTTCCGCATGGTATTCATACCATTGTTTCACTCCCAGTTTGTGCTTGGGTTGATCTGTGCAACAACTAAAACATGACAGTTGATGATATGTTACTTCTGAAGTAAGTTAGTGTGTGAAATGTATCATGTGTCATGGATTCCATAATGGTCTGTCTCTGTCTCTTGCATCACTCACTTGGAGAAAAGCCAGCTGCCATCCATGTAGCACAGCTCTGTGACGGAACCATTGTGATAAACAACTGAGCTTCGCCACTGATCACAGGAGTGAACAGTCATGGGAGCAGATCCTTCAGGCTCTGTCAGACTCATGACTGCAGTCCTGACTGATAGCTTGACTAAAAACTTATTAAAGACCCAGAACCAGGATCAACTGTCTAAAGCATCATTGGACTCAAAAACTACACAAGAAAATAAATATGCTCATTGTTTTAAACTGCTAAATTTGGGGTCAGTTTTACACAACAATAGAAAATTAATTAAATATGTTTGAAAAAGTGTCTTGAAAGCTTTATAGAGCTATATTGATAATTATTGCTGAGGGCCTTAGGTCCTGCTTATGATTTTTGACTAGTGGCTTAGAGTCCTTGTGATATCAGGCTTAATGAAGATGATTAATTGTTAGCAAAAAAACAAAGAAAGTGGGGTAAACCTTTTGACAGATGTTTAATATGCCACAGCAAGAAAAAAATTAAAGCATAATTGATGTCTACTAGGTTAAATAGAGGCTTTAAAAAACACATAGTGAAATCAAGTATTAGGTATAGAGTAAATTGGTTAAAAATTTAACTTCTGATACTCACTATCATTGGCTTAAACTTAATCAGGACCTTAATGCCCCCAACCAAGTAGGAAATTATTTATAAGATATTGGTTTAACTCATGGATTACTTAATTCCAATATGACTTTTAACATTTCTTTAGGAGTCAAATTTTCTTTCAAAGTGAATTTTAACATTTTGAGTCAATTCAACTTTGAGAAATATGGTTTGTTGTTTTTACTTTTCTATTTAGTAATGTAAACACAGTGAAGTACTCCTAATGTGAATGTATAAGCTTGTGAGTAATGTTGTATTTATCTGAAGTATTTATCATTTGATGAAGTTTTGTAAAGCATGCCAATTTAGTTCAGTACTTTAATCTACTGAAGGCCACTTAAAATACTTTTTGGATGGAATTTAATTGTATTGCTAACCTATCATTGACTTAGGATTATTATTAATTTAACAGTTGCTATCAACTTCCTTATATTCCTTTGGGGCAAGAACATTTTCCCAAAGATTATGTGAAAGGAAAATCACCTGAAAGACAGAATAAATTCTAAAATGCCAACTCCTACCTTTTCTATTTTAAAGATATCTTAATAGTTATAAAGAACCGCTTAGGAAAGTTATAAATACATCTATCTCACCATCTATGTCTACTAAGCAAATTATCTCTAAAAATATGTGAAGACCCCTCATTGAATCATGACAAGTTGTTAAATCACTTACAAATATGTATGTGTGGTATGTGGTGTGTGGAGTGTATATATGTGTGTGGATGGTGTAAAAGCTGATACTGAAAAGTCTTATACATTTTTTTCTTGAACATTTTAGTATGTATTTTAAAAATCAGGCAATAGATATGAGGATGTATCTATAAGTAGCACAAAGCCTCAGAATCCTTGACACCTTGAAAATATGTGGTGAGAAAAATGCTTCAATGACATAGGTATCTTGCCATCGAGGGATCATATCACAAGAGACTTAGACACTTGGAAATAATGGAGAGCAAAAATGTGCTTTGGTTAATTTATGAAAAACAATTAAAAAATACATTAGAATTCCAGGTGTTTGCTCTTGCAGCATGGTCTTTGGCTGAATGCATAATTAAGCTAGAATGCATGCCTGAAAATGAGGGCAATGCCAATAAAACATGTATCTATTATATTGTCGTGATTCTATTTTCTGTGAAGGCTAATACAGGAAAAATGTAGAGATAAAATGTTTATTATGATGATATAATCACAGCAGTAACTACCACCTGATATTCAGAAGCAATGGCTTTATGCATCTACCATTTAAAAAACTAATTTTACATTCTCATTAATGGAAATATATAGCTGAAGAGAAAATGCTAGGTGTTGTAATTAGTATTCTCCTATATTCCAATAGCACAAGATCATTTCAGTGTTTATTTACTCATCTATCAGTGTTTTCCAGGTACACTTATTTTTTTTTAAACATGACACCTGCATCTAGAATCTTACAAAATATTTGTTATGCTAAATGTACTTAAGCTTTTCAAGTTTCTGTGCATATACTCAGGATATGTGTTCTGTTAAATGGCAGTAGGCACAGGTGTCCCAAATTACACTAACTTTGTCAAGCTTAAAACAAAATACAGCCCTGCATCTTTTGTGTTTTACAAACCTAACAAATAATGTTTCAAGGCGATTAGATCGGGAAGTCTATTTTAATTGTTCCATTTCTGCCCTTTGTTTTTTAGTCTGATAAAAACCCTTTCTGCTCCCATTTCCACCAATATGGCCCTTGTAGGACCATGAATGACCTAAAAGCACATTTCATTCATTCATTCATTCATTTATATATCTATCTAACACAAATTTTAAGGAGTTTTGGTTTGAGTTTCGCATATTCTTGTTTGAATGACTAATAGTGGTTAAAATGCTGGGGTTATATCGAGAAATTTAATGTTGTATCAATTCACACTTAACTTTCCTCTTATATTTCCTTTACATTTTATATGATCATTTAAATGTCAGCTAGGGAAGCTTGGCAACAGCAACACAAGGAGACCATTAAGACGAATTTTCCTCCTCACCTGAATTCTGAGTTTCATATGCTTGACAAATCTGAGTTATGTGCCTGTAGGGCAAGAACTGAATCTAATTTTCTGTACTTACCTCTTGCAACACCATGTTAATGTAGAGGTCAAATAGATATAGATATAGATAAATATAGATATAGATAGATGAGGAAGAGTGGCTCTGTAACATATTTATAATATAAGTTTGAAAATTTCATCCTAACACTTTTCCTTCATATTTTTCTTTCTTTCTTTCTTTTATCATTTCAAAACTTTCTATATATATTCATTTTCAGATATTCTATACTTGTATATACATACTTTTTTTATCTGAATATTTCTGAAAACAATTAGATTCTGGCTATAATCAAACTTCATATTTGCTACAAAAACAAAAAATGAACAAGATTTTTAAGTCTCAGAAATATTTGAAAATAATAAAAAAGTTTTAACTAGAATTTAATTATCTTGCCTTCGTTGTCCTTTTGTCACTGTTAGTATGTAGCTAGAAAATGGGAGCAAAGGGAACTGGACATTGAGGTTAATAAAATAGGACGCAGGAGCCAGTTTGCTTTATCAGAAGGAAGCTGCTGCTTCATACCCCAGGGTGCAGCATTGTGCTCCACCCAGGAGATTAACACTCTTCCCTCCCCACTGCCCTACCAGATTGCCAGATGGGAGCAGGGGAAGGAAGGCAGTGTACAATAGAAGTCAAAATGGTGCAGGAAGAGGTGCTTGACCAAAGAGACCTGCCATTCTAGCCCGGGGAAAGAAGAGGATTGGCTCGGAGGTAAACCCATCCAAAGTCTGCAAAGGCCTGGGATGTTGGCACATGGATTGGTTCTTTTGAAAAGACACCTGGTCTGTTCCGAGCCCAAAGTAATATAATCCCAGGAAAACCAAGAAGCTCTCTCTCTCTTCCTCCCTCTCCCTCCTTCTCCCTCCTCCCTTACTCTTCCTCCTTCTCCCTCTCCCTTTCCCTCACCTCAGGAAACCAAGAAACTTTCTCTCTTTTCCCCTCTATCTCCCCCTCCCTGTCTCTCCCTTTCTCTCTCTCTCTTTCTCTTTCCATCTTCTGTCCCTTTGGTGATACACTCACCCAATTTGTTGGTGCATTCTCTAGTCCAGGGCACATGACCATGTGTGTCTAGCAGCTATTGGCCCCACAGCAGATGGAATGGGCTCCAGAGGATGAAGCTTTAATATGAAGCCAAAATTCTGGACACTGGCTTTTGTTTTGGCCTTGCTGAAGACAAGGTTGGATTTTTTTTCCATGGCAAATCAGATGGCAGCTTCTATTTCCACATGACTAAACCATGCCATACCCCAATTTCCTGCATGTGGGTCCTTGAAATGCTTTCCTCATGATCCCGTGGAAGAGCCTAATTTCCAATGACAACAGTTTCACCTTTAACTGTGGTGAGATTAATCTTGATTTTTAAGCTATTGAGTTTGCAAAAGTCTCCTCAGTGGCAGTAGAGATAAGAAAAGAAAAGGCAGAGAATTTGATAGTGCAACAATCTGTATTTCTGTTTCCCATCAGCAGATGTAACTCTTTTCAGTATAAGCATTTCTAAATAATATTTCTATCCAATTATTTCTGAGATGGGAAATGAATTCAAATAGGCGTGGTTAGAACTGAGAAATTTAAGAAATTTAAGCACCACTAAAACTGCAAACAGCACAAAAAAAATGGTATCTATAGAGGTAAATTTAATAGTGAACAAAATTGAAAGTTGAGAGAAACAGGAAAGAAAATGACCTTCAAAGACCAGAATAGAAAGGAGCCTGTGTATTTTGCTTTTCAGGCTCTGGATATCTAAAGAAAGAAAAGCACTAAGAATGCCCATATTGTATTAGAGAAAGCTGAGATAAAAAGATCCGGAAACATGAGCTTTTGGTGATTTCAACCATACCTGAAGGCCTGGATAAATTGGGATTGTATCCAAAAGGAACAAGGCAACCGAAATGAATCATGCTGTGCTTCACTGAGGGTATTAGCGGCTTGATAATTGTGCCTGAAATGGTTCCTTTTGTTTCTGTTTAATTGCCATTTAATTCACCATTTCACACAGAAGTTAATGATGAAACTCAAGGAACATTGTGAGTCATGTCAGTTCATTATAGGACTTGTTGTGTTTGTTTAAAATCAAGCCAATTTTCCCACCTCACAAGTCATCCATCTGAAGGAAATGATTATAAATGACCTGAAAAATGATACAGATGGGTGCTAGGAAACCAGTCCTGCTATCCATTTTTCTGTTATCTTTTTTCCTGGTGTGGATTTTGAGAACTATGTTTTCCTATTTTAAAGATGGGAATAAAAGTGAGTGTCAGGGGGCTGGGGGGAGGAGTGGTTACTGATAGTTCTAAGGTATAGCTAGTAAATGGCCATTGATCCCATAAATTCTGATTCTAAGTGATGTGTTCTTTCATCTATTCAATACTATTGAACAATACATTGTCCACACACAGAAGTTTTTTTTTTTTAAATTACAAGTCAAGTAAGGACTTCAGACAGTACCCAAGGCTTGGAGAGAAAAGATGGTGGCCCTTTTTTCAGAGGTGTTGGCACCAGACAAAGGAGGCTTCTGTATTCAGTAAGCATGCATAGTTGTATACGCCTTGGAAGTGATGACATGTAACACCAGAAAAAGTAAAACTAGTATTTTCAGTCTCAGGTCGACCTGATTGTCCTTATGATTTATGTCAGGAAATAAAAGTGTAGCCTTAGTAAGAGAACTGAGTTTTTGCCCGTTGTTTCTCATGGCATCAGTGCAGGCTAAGATGTCTTTTCTGTGCAAAGAGACAGTGTGGCTAAGTAAGTCTCTACATCCCTACCAACACTGGCACCTGACACCGAGTACAAGTCTGACCAGTCCTAAACCTCTGCCTATGGCCATCTGAGTCCCACGTGTGTTGCAAATTTAAAGCACTTACTAATTATTTATCATGCAACTGATGATTACATTAGCCCTTTTGCAACATGCATATTCTAGTTAGCTTGGAGGTACATTACTGTTCTTTATTTGAGTCCCACATAAATCATATTGCTGTTCTACTGTTGCAATTTGCTCCAGTTATGGTGTTTCTTCCAATATTATCATCTTGTTTAGAATGAAGATTCATGAAAACTAGAAAGTTTACTAAGCTACTTACAAGAAAATATTTAATATTTTTAGTGTCAAATGTGCTCTAGACTTCATTGCCCAATATCAACAGTTTGTACTTCTAAAACCCATTTGAGAACAATGACATCTCTAGGAGCATGGCTGACTCATGTTGGAGCCTCTTACAAGTATAACACTGTATTATCAACGCCATTGCTGAAATGCTTGTAGGGACACTCCATTGCTTGAGTAAACTCCTTCTTCTTCACAAACAGTACTACATATTAAGTTGTACAAAACCATTGCTGTATGGTCATATTTCAGTCCATTCAAAAGTCTCATAGGAAGGGGACACAAAGAGGTTCTTTTATTCCTGGATGACCCTTTCTGTTTTCCTTCCTTCCTTCCTTCCTTCCTTCCTTCCTTCCTTCCTTCTTTCCTTCTTTTCTTTCCTCCTTCCCTCTCTTCTTTTCTTTCCTCCTTCCCTCCTCCCTTCTTTTCTCTTTCCTTCTTCCCTCCATCCTTCTTTCATTTTTTTTCCTTTTTCATTTACTTGAGATGTAACTTTCTATCATCACGTGGTGGAGGATGGTAAGAATCAAACATCCTTCACACCAGAAAGATCCGGAAAGGATTCTGATATACCATATTTTTTGCACTATAAGATGTACCTGACCATAAGATCCACCTAGATTTAGAGGAGGAAAACAAGAAAAAAAATATTCTGAACCAAATGGTGTACTAAAATATTTAATAAAATATAACGGAATAATATTTCAACCACGTAAAATGAACAGCAGTCAACAGTGGTATTAAGAACCATCATCACTGTCATTAAAAAATGAGGACAGATTTTAAGATTCAAGTACTCTTCTAGTTTTCTGGGAACCCCAAGAACTCATCATCGCTAGTATCAGAATTATGAAACTCAGTTGCTTACAATCACTGATATCACTTTCTTTGCTATCTTTATACTGACCAGTTGCCCTGAGATTCAGCAGTAAAGTGGGACATTTAAGCATCCCTAGGGGTTTCACATGGGCCCACTGCTTCCTCTTCTAATAGCTGTCACCACCACTGACAGGTCAGGTAATACACATCACGGTCCATGATGCAATATTCACTCCATAAGATGCACAGATATGTTCTCCCCACTTTGGGGGGAGAAAAGTGCATCTTATGGAGCAGAAAATAAGTAGTTTGTGTGGGCATTTCTACAAAACAAACCTCTTCTGAGCTTAACTTCATTTCAATATGGAACTGAGTAAACCTTACATCCAGGGATAAGTTTTAAAGGAACAAATGGAATTAAGGGAATAAAAATATTTAAATTACAACCACCTGAATTTCTAGGCCACAATTTCCTTCTACCTAATGTGGGGCAATAAATTCTTTATTATTATGAAAAGGATCATCATGTCTATCATTCAAATGTTTGACAGATTAAAGAATTGAGAATGATACCTTAAAAACTCCTTCTCATACTTGGTTAACTAGAAAATAAATATCCTTTCTCTTTCCCCTAGGCAGGAACTATTTTTGCTCAATTCTTAGATATAAATTTGAGAGACAGAAGAGACTTCAAAACTATTGCTTAATTTAGGCATCTATTTTCTGCTTTCCTCAGGGGGAAAAAAGATGTGAATAAACAGCTCTTAACGTTCTGATTTCCCAGAGCTTAACTGGTTGATGAGGAGTATGTATGCATCTGGCCACCTCGCATGGACTTGGGATCATTCTGAAGAGCCACCCCAATCTGCCGAGCTCCCCATGCGATCTTCTGAAACTGCTTCGCAGTCCATCTTCCTACTCCCTCCAATTCTGTTCTCTTTCTTTTCCTTCTAAGGTAATTGTAATGCTGTTGGTCTATTACCCATACTTCGAGTAGCAAGAACTTATATTAAACTCTAGATACATCTATTATTTTAAAATACGGTGTAGAATGGCTAACAAAAGTTAGCCAAATTTCATTAGGAACACAGCACATATTGCCCATTGCTTCTCTACATATTTTGCATCTCACTGGATTCCTTGGGCATCTGATGGCTTCTGATACATTCATGGTCATATTCAAGTGTGCAGAAAGGTGAGGAGGATTTCACACAAATTAGTAACACCTGGCACTCACTGGGTGCCAGGAAAGGGTAGTAATTAGGAAAATGGACTGGAATAAGGAAGTCTCTTTAAGAAACACAATGGCTTCTTATCACCTTGTTTCACATCAATTATTATAAGATGCTCCAGCTGTCAGATGATGGCTCTTTTACCAAAAGGAGGTTCTAGAACTGTAGTCTCATATAGTGAATAATCATAGATAAGCTCTTTATAATTCTGCACTTGACTAGAAATGGGACATTTTGTTTATGAGCACAACAACAATGAAAACAAAACACATTCTGATATAATCCCCTCACTCTCATTTTATCTTTTCTCTTAAAGTTGTTAAAACCTGGGATGCTAACGTGTGACAGTCTATATATTATTTTGACTACGGGCTACAATTATCCAGAGTTTTTGTGACAGTTGCGCTGAACGAATATTGATACTGCATTAAGTAATAGAGCAGCTTTATTGAGGTTCTCAACTAACTAGAGAATATATGGATTCCAAGCTACTTTACTAATTTAGAGAAATTAGTCTAAAATCAAGAGCAATGTGTCTCACATTGACAGAAAGATGTTTTAATATAGATGATATTCAGAACATAGTTGTATGCAGATCTCTGGAGTTACAAGTAACACTATTTTAAATTTTAAGGATTATCTTTATTATTTTTATACCGATTGCCACACATTTACTAAACGAAATTTTCACATTTTAAATTTAGTTAAGCATCGATGACGATACATTGGTAAGTTCTATTCAGACATGTAGGAGAGGCAGCCTTAATTATTTCTTTCCCTTAGTTAATAATCACCAGTACTTGCCAAAAATCCTGTAATAATATCTCTTGAATTAATTGAATTCTGTCCATCACCGCTATAACTACCATTGTCCAAACAACCTTTATCCCTCACGTGGTTACAACCAATTCTCTGTCCTTCCCTATCTTCATGCTCTATCACTTTTCAGGCAGTCAGCTTTGTAAAATACAGACATTTCCTAATTTACATCACTGCTATACTAAGGCTTCATGAACTTTGCATTGTACTTAAAATAAGGTATTTCTTACCATCTCACCCATGTGGCTCTCTCTGGCCTCACTTCTGTTCATCATGCCTCCTGATCAATATAATCCAATCACACTGGTCTTCCCATTCCTCCAATACATCCCACTCCCCCACACTACCTTTTTTAAATAAGCAGTTAAAACAGATGCAATTATCTGAGCTTCCACCCCCCGCCACGCCTCCCAGTGCGCACTCATTCTCGTGCTCCCACTCTCAGTCTCATCAGCTCGGAGACGCTCTCCGTAAGAACGCGAGGCCGGGATGTCTACTTCAGCACTGCCCGAGCTTCCTTCTCTTCATGGCCGTTATTGCACTTTCCTCATTTAAATGCTTTTGTGGACATATTTTTGGGACTCCCTCAGTAAACTGTACGTTTCATAAGAGGAGTGATTTTGTTTCTATTTACCGTTTTGTACTTGGGACTTGGTACGTAATGCACGCAGATGTTCAAAAATTGTTTCAAATAAATAATTAGGACTTCTTTTAGAAAATTAGAAAATAGAATTAGGAGGAGTATAAAGAACAGTCCTGGGAAAAACATGAACACAGCCTCAGCAGAACACCCACATAGACATGCATACATGTTATATCCAAAATCTAATAAACCACAACTCTGACGGACACGTTTTTGTAAACTATGTTTTAAACAGGCGTACTCATATGAATACTAGAATATTTAACTAATTAATTAATTAATTAATAACTCTCACCCAGGGACATGCTTATTCATTTTAGAGAGAGGGGAAAGAAAGGAGAGAGAGAGGAAAACATCAGTGTGAGACAGAAACATTGATCTGTTTCCTTCTCGTAGATGTCCGAACTGGGGACAAAACCCACAACCTAGGCATGGTCCCTGACTGGGAATGGAATCCACAACCTTTCGGTGGATACTCCAACCAACTGAACCACATTAGTCAGGGCTCGAACATTTATTTTAATAGAGTGTTATTGTCCAGTCACCCTGGTTATCTATATGTAATAATACCTGCAGGAATAACTTGAAAACATATAAGAAAATAAATAGGTTTGAAATCAGGAATTAACTCTTACTCAGAAAAAAGATTATATACATAGTTTTATATATATATATTCAGGCCGGGTAACTCAGTTGGGTAGTGTGTTGTCCCAGTACATCAAACTTGTTTTTCAATACAACTCTTCTAAGGCATTTGGTACCTGATCATGAAAAATTATATGGTTTTGTATTTTAGAAATATCCTGTAAATAATATGCTTCTATCCAATCACATAGTTGATATTTCATCTTTTTTCCAGAAATGAGTTTATATAACTATTCTTTGACAATCCTTTTTTCCATCCCCCTTCCTTCCGCAGTAAATCATTACATCTTCTATGCTACTTTTTTTGTCTGTATTAGTTATCTTTTGCTGTTTCAAAATAGACCAAAATTTAGAGTATTGAGAAAAAAGAAGCATTTAATATTTCACAGTTTGTGTGTGGATCAGAAATTTGGAAGTGGCTCAGCTGGGCCGTTCTGTCTCAGAGTCCTTGCTATTTTGCAGTCAAGATGTCAGCTTGGCCTGCAGACACTTGAGGGCCTGATTGGAACAAAAGAATCTCCACACCTCTTTACTGTGTCACTCACATGACTGCTGGAAAGATGCCTAGGCTAGTTTCCATGTGGACCTCTCTATAAGGTTGCTTTGTTTTCCTCACCAAATGGCAGATGGTATCCGCCAGAATGAGAGACATAAAAGACAGAGCTGGATTTGGGGACCACAAAAAATGTGGGTCGCGATGCCTCTCCCGATTCCAACTAACTAGGTTTCACTGTAGTATGAGAACCATAGCCCTCTTTCCCTGCCCCGGTTAGGTCACTCTGTATATGGCAAGTGGAAAAGACAGTAACAGAAGGCACTGATTTCTCTTAGAGCAGGATAAGTCAACTTTTACCACTGTTTAGTCCCACAACAGTCTTTTGGGGACTAAGTAAACTGGACTGCATCTACATTTAGCTGCTTGATTACAGTTCAATTTTTATTTTAAACCTCGTGTAGGACAGAGTAAGAAAATTTAACCCTAAGTAAACTTCCCTGTCAAACCCTTTATTATAGCCCAGCGTACAAGCAGTTTTAAGTTCCATACCTTTTTGTCAATACAGCAGCAGGTCTTTCATTTTATTTGGAAAATGGATGCCAATTGTTTTTTAGCAACAGCCGTACAAAGGCTGCTATCCATTAGAGATGGATCATCACAAATGACTTTCTGAGATATTTTCCTGGGGAACGTGTTTTTTGAACAGAAAACCAAGTGATATCCAGCTGCTTTCTCCATCAGGTCTCCTCTTGTTTGTTCAGGCTTTTATTTTTTCCATTTTCGTTTCTCTAAATTGATGTCTATTTACATGAGGTAAAAAGCTGAAGTCCTTGGCTCTGTTAATGAAAACCAGGATTCCTATAAGACCAGCACATTGCAGTTTTCAATTTTCCATTATGATACTCTATTAAATATTGGTAGTTGCTTTCTACTGGTGTCTTGGTCTAAAATTGTCTCTCAGTGGGATTTTGAATAGCAATGAGCTATGTCATTAACCTTAATTACAAAAATATGTCTACTGAATCTAAAGATAAAATGCCAATTTGTGGTGACATATATGAATCTTCAAGTTGGTGAAGAATTTGTCATGAACTCATCTAGTGGTTTTAGTGGCTGGGGACCATAAAAAATTGAAATTTCTTTTATATAAAAAAATATGATCTTAGAAGTAATAATTCAGTCAACTTATATTTGATATATGCTTATGATTCATAATATCTGTGTACCAATCTAAATTTCTGGAAAGGGCTGTGAATGGATAATTGGCTTTTATAAAACATGCACTATTTTCTTTCAAAGTGAAAAATTGTGTAAATCTTTAAAGAATAAATCAAGCTGTGTCTAGATACAAAATATAATCTCAAATTCCTAATAAGAAAGTAGACATACCAAAGAATAAAATTTTAAAAAACCTGCACTACATCACTATTTGAATCTAATTGTCAATTGTTATAACTTCAGTGGTTAATATCCAGAGAGGAGTGAGTGATTGCATAAGAAAATAGTCCATTTTATAATATGTTTTCACTTAATAATACATTTTACAATGATAAGATAAACAAGTTAAATAAACTATATTTTCATTAATCAATGATAATATGTTCTAACAGCTGTTAAATATTGAGTTACAATTTACTTTTCTATATTTCTACATCACTTTTTGTTTCTAATTTTATCTTTGTCCACATTCATAAATGTTGACAAATTATATTTAATTGACAAATAGGTTTAGGAAGTAGACTTCAAAATAATGGTTATACATCTTATTCTAATAAGTAAAATTTTGTTTTAGTCATTAATAACTTTATAGTTTAAAACAGTTAATATTTAAAAAATATTGTCATTCATTTACTGTATCTTTAAATTGTGTGGGGAAAGTCTGTTGGTCGGCAGTACTATTTGGTTATAATTGATATGACATAAACCTTTCTAGATAAATAACTTCCAAAGGACAATATTTGTAGGTGCAATGGTAGAGATGTGCATAACCTACAAACTGTACTTAGGCAATTTCAGGACCGTATTGTGACTGCCTAAATCGGTCATTTATTTTGCATGATTTTAACCAACCTGACCCCTTATTCTAGCGAATGATAGACTATTTCCTGGTTCTACAGGGATATGTTTCCTTCTTACAAGTAAAGTAAAAACAGATAGCAAATGAACTAAAGCTATAACACTGTATCTTGGAAAGTAGGGAAGGTATAAATCTTAAAGAAATAAGCCAACTTATAAACTGTCAACTGAAAGAATTCATTACTTATCAAGCGTTTAACTTGGAGTTGGAAGAGTTGAGTTCTCCAGAAAATGTGGAAACGGATGTGAGAAAATAGACAAAAAAAAAAAAAAAAAAAAAGAAGAAGCTCAATTGGATGTAGTAGGTAAGTCATTTAAAAGAAATAAAAGTGTTTCAATTGGTATTTTGGCCCATGAGAAGACAGTGTGTTGCACTTTGACATGCTAATGTTAGATATCTTAGATATTTTGGCCCTTTTAGCCCAGAAATTTTGCTCATTAGAGACCATATTTCTTCCTTACTTTTATAGATATTCCTGGTCTTGTGTGTAACCACCTAATGATGCCACAATCCTTGAGGTTGGACTTCGTTAAAACATTAAATAGTTGTCCTGGTTCTTCTGCTTTCAGTGACTGTGAATTGACCACAACACTGTGCAGTAGTTGCTAGCATATTCATCAGGATTGATTCATTGCATGTATCCAGCTTGACTTTAAAAAAAAAATATTAATTCAGTCTTAAATGGAGGTTTTGAAGATATATAGAAAGTGGAAGAACACTTCTTGCAGTGAGAACAGCGTGAACAACATACAGAAGTGTACAGGAGCATAGCTGATTGTTTGAGAATGAGAGGGCTCATCAACAATGGAGTAAATTGGAGATGTATAATAGACTCAATCAGATACCAATTTTCCTTGTCCCAAGCCTTGCTTATGTAGTACAGAATTAAAATACACATACATTATTTATAATTCCTTTTATAATTCTATATCATAAAGAAAATTGTCCACTTAAAAATTGGATATATTTTATATTTCATAATTTGGGGGGATATATAGCAAATACATGCTTTTGTAATGTTATACATTTAAAAACATATATTAAACATTATAAATAAACCCTTAAAATTTAATTGATAACTCTAAATATAATAGACTCAATTTGCCAGAGAGCTACTTTTTTGAAATACAGAGATATACTTTTTTGAAACATCCCTATAGGTAAAATGGAAGATCACATATTTGAAATCATCTCATATTTATGCATATATAAGGAGAATTTATAAGATTATTTTAAGCTGTGTGATTTTAGTTCAATCTATATTTTACTACACCAATTTCTTTATCCAGAAAAAAATTCTCAAGTTGATAGCCGTAGATTAGTCATGAGATAATGTCTATTAAATTTATTCCACATTCTGTTAAATAAAAGCTGTATATCTTTGGACAAACCATTTAGCACTTGAGGCTAAACTATTTTTGTTCTCAAAAATGTCAATGCTGCTTTGCTAAGAAAATGATTATTTAGCAATATAGACAAATCATTATAATCTAGACTTTAATGTATCATTTAAAGACTTAAATTATGCATTTACTTAAAATTACACTAGAATCATCAAATGGTTCCTATTCCTCTCATGAGGCTGTATTTCTTACAAGTCACTATTAATCTGTTTGGTAGTATTTCTTTTTCTGTAAATTATATAATACCAATGAACTAATTAATATATCAAAGAGAAGATGTTTTGTTGTTGTTACCAGTATTGTTTATTATTTTCACGGTTGTATATCCCAGTAGTAAGAGTATTAGAACAGAATGTGTGTGTATAATTAAGGTGTAATTCACATACCATGTAATTTGCTTCTTTAAAGTATAACATCCATTGGTTCTTAGCACATTCACAGAGTTGTGCACCTATCACCATAATCAATTTTTGAATATTTTCATCAACACCCCCAAAACACTGTACCCATTGGCAGTCCCTGCACAGGGTCCATCTAATTTACCTCAGAATTTTCAATTTTGAGTTAACTTTCCAAGCACACATAATGAGTTTTCCTGATATTCTTTGCTTTATTTTCTCCATTTGGTAGATAATACAAGTGTTTAGCCTCATTTTTAATACTCCTTTGTCTGGCACAGTACAGCTAAATAGTTTTCAGCTACAACTAAAATGGTTTGTAAGTAATATAACTCTTTAGTGTTGCTAAAAATGATATTTCTACAGAACTTTAGAAATATTAATCAGTCATCCAATAGCATTAATGGCTCATCACACAATTTAATGGCCACACATATCATGCAAACCCTGGGCTCTTAACATCTCTTTCTGATTATCCTAATGGAGTAGAAAACATTTCAGAATATGCTATTATTTCTGATCAATTATATTTAAAAGTATTTTAATAAATATCTTTTCAAAGAGGAGCTTTATCAAATGATCTAATTATATATTAAGAGATTAAAGCATTGTATGTAATTTAATAACTTAATCCAAAAATTTAAAGGGAAACCAAATAGAAAAATCTCTCATTCATAAGTTCAGTGCACAAAACAACTTCAGATTTCCACAATTAATATGTTGGAAGATTAAAATGTGACTAATTACTTGTATCTATTGTGCTTAATGAGCACAAACAGTTTCAAAATATATTATCCCAAACAGATATTATTTTCCAAAAAATAAATGAGACACTGTCTTTAGTTCAAGATCCATTGTAATAATTATTTCTTGCATTTGACACAGAAAAAATTTAAAGTCAGTGATTCTTGTATACTCTTTATTTTCTTCCTATAAGGTAACGTTTTAATTTCATTTTTAAGAAAAAATTAACAATATAATCATTGTATAGAGAATGCTAAATTACAGTACAAAAGCAAAGATAAAATTAAATGTTTCTAAGCTGGACATGTTTATCATGTGTTTTAAAGGAAAGCTTAAAATGTATGAAATCATATAAACACAACAGCTTGTCTTAAAATTGTTTAATTAAAATAGATTTTTGCTGGTAACTTTCCTGTTTGCTTTACAAAAAATGTATTCTTCATTTTATATAGGTTATGGCCTCAGCTTGTTAGAAGTAGTGGAATTGGTAAAGAAATATATTTAATTTTTATTATTATGGAAAGCCTTTTTTCGCATGGTTTCAAGAAATAACTTCCAGCTTTACCTCTTTTGCAGAACAAGCAGGAGTTGTGGATTCTATTTTGCATTGGAAAATAACATGATCGTTTTGAGAAAATATGGAATTCCTGTTCTTCTATTGTTCTTCTCAATTGTAATAAGTGAAGGAATTCGGTTACAAGTAACAAAATCAATTCAACTAATAAAGAGGATTTAATAAATTTTTAAAAAGACCTAGAACAAATCCCTCTCTTATGTGTCTCTCTCTATATTCTATTTGTTCTGTTCTCTGAAGAATCCCAACTAAAACAGTTTTATATACAGAGAGAGTTTTATTATAAGTATTTGGCTGACGTGATTATGAAGGCTGAGAAATCCCAAGGTCTTAAATTGGCAAGCTGGAGACCCTGGAGAACCAATGTGTAGTTCTATTCCAACTCTAAAGGCCTGAGAACCAAGATATCTTCCTCTGCCTCTCTCTTATATGGACATTAGTGATGACATTTTGAGCCCACCCAATAATCCAGAGTAATCTTCTTACTCAACAGCCTTAATTTAATTTTATGTCTTCAAAGATTCTTTTTCCAAATAAGGAACATGGAAAGGTTCCAGGCATATGAATGTGGCTATATTGTTGGGAGCCAAATCAGTGTACCAGAATATATAAACAAAATAAATCTTATGTTTTTCTAAACATCGCAATAGTAGTTAATATCTAGTAGAAATTTCTATATTTTTTCAATTAAATTCAAAAGTAAATACTAATTGCGCATGTTAAGTTGGAGTCTTAATGTAAACTATAATTTAAAAAAATTAAAACTCTAAAAACAAACAAACTAATATTGGAGACACAAAACTTATCTGTTAGAGTCCCAAACATTACATATTTTCTTAAATTTACAAATATCAAAATACCATAATTATAGGAATTAACTTTAAATTTAACCAACATTATAACCAAAACTATTTACATAGTTTATCCATGGCATTAAACAAACCACTTTGACATCCCAAGTATTTAATACTGCCAACCCAAGATAGTTGAAATTATTGTTCAAGGTAAATTAGATTATTATTCTAGCAGGTTAAGATTTATTATTTAGAGAACTTTTTTTGGTAATTTCTTTCACCTTTATCACTTGACTGGCAAACAAATTCTGTAAGTTCAACTCACTTCAATAGTTTCTTCTTAATATTTCATATCCCTCATTGCATGGGGTACTTGATTTTGTGTGGATGAAGTGAGTGCAGTGCTATATGATGAACAGAAAAGGTACTGACTTTTATAATACATAAACTTCAAATGACAGAAATAGTTTTCTTGTTTTCTTCTGCAGTGCTAAGCTTCACTTGGATTGAGACTTCCATACCTAGACTAATCAGTCAAGAGAAGGGAGTAGAGCCTCATAATACATATACTACCATGGAAACCCCAATCTCATATATTTATATTAGACAGCATTTTGTTGCGGTTACAGACTATATCCAGACCTTGTGATTTACAACAACTATTTATATTTCTTGCTTTCTGTTCACTGGATGGGCTGAAATGGGCTCCAGCCTGGGAATCTGGTGGGAAGTGTTCTGTTCCACATATCTCATTCTGGGGCTAGCAGCGAGAACATGGCTTTCTCATAAAGATGGTAGAAGGACAAGATAAAGGAAGTACAAAAAGCCAGACCAAATCATCCACATCTAAAGCTTCTATTTGCCACATATTGTCTAAGACTATGCAGGCCAGATCAAATCATATGGTCAAGTGCCACATGAATGGGATAGGGAAATATACTCTGTGTACTGTAGTTAGAGGCACTTCAGTATCAAATTGTAAAAACACCTGGATATATAATTGTAAAAGTGAGAAAGTGAAGATTGGGGGAAACTAATCACACTCTCCCATAATTAGCATTATGTTTAGAAACGAGGAAGCAACTCTGAACTAGAAAATCATCACTATTAGTGTCTTGTTTCATCAAAGTATCTCAAAAATAATAGAATTAGATCAGTTACTGTGCATGAAACTATTTTGTAGCTTGAAGGCATCATTCAAATGTAAATTAATAAATGTATACCTTCAAATTAAAACAGGATAAGTGAAAGAATTGATAAAGAACATTATTGTATCTACCAGTATATTTTCATTTAAATAGTAGTCTTGAGAAGTCAAGGAAAAAGTAATTCAGGGAAAAATATGTTTTCAAGAAAACACAAACTGCTAAAAACCAACTTCATTGAATTGCAGTAAAATTAAATGTAATTTTGTCAGTTACCCTGCTTGGCTAATTACATTTATCAAACTTACTTATATTACCTGCCTACTTGCTAAAGCTTCATTTCACTTGCTACTGTGAAAACCCGAATATGGCACATTCTATTTTAAAAGGCAGAGAAAAGTCACACCGTGTCAAATAACTCCTTAGAGAAATAGCCCAAGGTTATATTGACATGCAGAAAATGAAGTGGAAAATTGAGATAATTATTTAGATAAATCAAGCAAAAAATAATGCTAACCTTTGCCCCAATTGCTTGAAAATTCTGGACAATTAAAATGAAGTCTAAAATGCCAGAAGTTATTTCAAATCTCTAATGCAATTTCTGAATAATTTATGCCAAAGTATATTATTATTTAGGAAGAAAAATATTGTATGCCTCGTCTGTGGTGCCATAGGCTTTATTTGCTACACATAGTTTTCACTTTACTTTTCTACTTTGTTTCTATTGACTTAAGAATATTTTTCCCAGACAAAAGACCCAATTTAATTATTTTATTACATTCTTCCACTTAGAATCTCTGTATTTAAAGGAAGGATAGGGATAGATTTACTGTTATTAAACCAGATTCATTGACTGCCTTATGCTTTGTACTCTTGCTTGTGATAATACATGATATATTAGATAACTCTTTTGCAGACTGAATTGATGAAATTGTGCATCGAGACAGAAAGTCCAGCACCTTATAGAGAATCCTATCCAACTGGAATGCATCTAGAAAATACAGTTTACCCATCAGGGTAGAGTTCATAAATGTGGCAAATTGTGCAAATAGACACTAAAAGACCACTTCCAAGTCATGTTCATTTAACAATAACATGTAATATACATTAAGTAATACAAGTCTGCTATAGCACTATTTGCTTTATAGGTATTATCTTGTTGACTCTAACAACCTGATAAAATTAATTTAATTTCAACAAATTTCCAGGTATGAAAAACAAGAATTAGATAGATACCTGTTAAAGGAGAAAAAAAATTTTTCTACTTACAACATTTCTGACACCAAATATGTAAATTTCCCATACCAAGCAATTCTCCAGTTCTCTGTGGATACAATTTGGGTGCGTATAATTTAATTGAATTCGACACTATGACTCAGGGTCAGTATAGGCACCACAGATCAAGGGCTCAGTCCCACAAGCTACCCACCACTTCAGAGGCCAATTCAAAGTTGTTGGTCCCTAAGTTACCCACACTTATATCCAATTTAGCTACAAACGGGGGGATCCCATGACACCTTCCCAAGATTTGATTTGCTGTAAAGGCCAATAGTGTTCAGCAAAACACTCTACTAATTATAACTCAGGAAGAGCCAAATGGAAGAGATGCATAGGACAGGATATGAAGCAGGAGTGAGAGCTTCCACGCCCTCCTTAGATGCATTGCTCTTTCCAGACCTTGATGTGTTCACCAACCTGGAAGCTCTCTGAACTTTTTGTTGAGGGTTTATATGAAGGTTCCAAAAAGTAGGCATGATTGATTAAATTATTGACAGTTGGTGATTGACTATCCTCAGCTCCTCTCCCCCTGAATGTTGGGTGTAGGGCTGCAAGTTCCAACCCTCTAATCAAATGGCTGGCTCCTCTGGCAATTCCCCATCTTGAAGCAATATAGGGGCCCTTCCAAGGTTAACATAAACTCAGGTAGGGTTATAATGGACTTTTTTGTGAATAACACAACACACTCTTTTCACCCTTATCACTAAGGAAATTCAAGGGTTTTAGGGGCTCTGTTCCAGGAACGGGGGTCAAAGACCAAATATATATTTCTCATTATATCACATTATCACCCTAAGATTCATCCAGTATGTAAGAGGAGGAACCCTAACAGTGTTATTCTGTAGTCTTACATTTAACTCCATGTGGTTTCTTATATATGTATAGGATTTTGGAAGGAGCTGGCTGACACCTTGAAAATTATGTTCTTTCATTTCATGTCTAGAATTAGAATATTTAGAGCCTTTCCAGAGATAACAACTTGTGTATTAGTGTTAGCTTATTTGAAAGTCTATCTTAGGAAGCATAATTGAGGGAGTGGGGCAAAAAGACAGGAAAGGAAGAACATTTTAAAAAATTGTTTTATTAAACTGGGTTTTGCTATGGACAACTAATATTGATACTTCATTCTACTGGATATTCTCCCCAGAACCTTATTGAATATACCTCAGACTTTTATCACCAAGAGATGGGAAGTCTGAGGCCTTTATCCAACTCCTATTTTCCCTGGTTGAGATTTCATCCACAGTCATTAAGTTTTCTGAACTTTTAAGTTGCAACTATATGTGATGTTAGTAGCATTCCATGGCTTAAGGAAAAGCCCTGAGATACAGAAGCAAAGCACTATCAAGGCACAGAACTTGAGTATATGATGTTGGTAACATGCATAGAAGTGACGACTGCAGCTGAGTTGAAATCAGGTAGACTGAGGGCATCATACACACCTGCTATTGTCAAATTTTCAGGATGCTCAAGAGTGACCAGAGAGTAAGCTCACAGAGGCACTCTCAGATATTTCTGATTTTTCAAGAGAAAAACAGTGACATTTGTTGGATGCTACTTTACCACCTACCTTCATTTATATTATTTTAAAATAAATACTAAGTTTTTAATATACACTTTTTAAGATGTTTATTAACTACTTAATCAATAGAGCTTGTACAATTTTTTGTAGAGAACTAGTAATGCTATAAAAATATTAACAAGGCACTAAGGACACCATGAACCAAAACACTGGGAAGCTCTTTGCTGTTGCATTGTTACCTATTGTAGACTGCCTTGAAAAAGCAATATTGATCCCCATCAAAAATTTGTCTCAGATGTTAAGGCTGATAGTGTCACATAGACACCAAGAGAAAATGAAAAGTTTTGTTATAGAACAAGGCTTTCTGCAGGGAGCAGGGTGGGTTCAAAAATCACTGGAGCTAGCCAGGAAATAAGGCTGGCTTAGAGTTCTTATAGTGTCTGGGGGATGGGAACAGGTTGAGTGTTCCCACACTTAGTTGAATTTGCCACTTATGCCAAAGGTGGGAACAATTGGACTTTTAAAAAATATCGGCTTGCTCAGATGTGAGACAGAAAGAGAAGAGGGAGAGTTGAGACTTGAAAGCTGTCAGTAGTGAAATATCAAAAAAGGGAGTCAGACAATTTACTACATTATCTAACTACATAGTACTAAGCAAGGTGGTTCTTCTGTTTGTGTCAGCTATTGCTGTAGTGATTACAAAAAACAATACCATAGTGCCAAAGGCCAAGGAAGCTACTATAAGATTATAAACCTTCCTAACAACAACTTTTCCGTTCCAATTTTGGAAGCCAGCCAGGTGCAATTTTGATTCTCACAGAAAGGAATTTAGTGTATATTTACTGAATGCCACAGGGACAGTTTAATTTGTCAACTTGCTGTCAAAATCTACTGTAGTGCTGTCTAATAGAATTTTTCATGATGATGAAAATGTTTAATATACACAGTAGTATTCCCCTAATATGTGGTTTTGATTTGTGCATTTTAGTTATCCGTGCTCAACGGTGGTTCAAATACACTAAATTGCATGCCATTCTGAGTAGCATGATGAAATCTCATGCTGTCCCACTCCATCTGCCCAGGCCATGATCATCTCTTTGTCTAGTGTCTCCAAGTTGTTTACACCAACTACCTATTAGTCACTTAGTAGCTGTGATTGTTATAAAATCAACTATTGAGGTATCACAGTGCTTGCGTTCAAGTAACCCTTACTTTAATTAGTAATGGCCCTAAGCCATTCACATAAATTTTATTACAGTATATTTGTTCTATTTTATTATTAGTTATTATTGTTAATCTCTTATTATACCTAACTTACAAAGTAAACTTTGTCATGGGTATGTATGTATAGGAAAATTCATAGTATACATAGGGTTCCATACTATGTATGATTTCAGTATCTATTGGGGCATCTTAGACTCTGTCCTCACAGATAAGTTGGTCCTACTGTACACTGTCCAGTATGACAGCCAGTAACCACATATAGCTATTGAGTGTTTAAAAATGTGGTTCATGGAAATGGGTATATGACTTGTTTGTTAAATTTTAATTAATTTAAATTTAAGTAGCCACTTAGGGTAGGTGGCTTTCAAATGAACAATGCAAATAAATTCACTCCCAGAGCCAAATTAAGGGTAATTGTAAAATTAATTCTATCACTGCTACTGCAGGTAGTTAGCTAATTATTAACAAGAAAGGAACACAAAGGGAATTAGCTTAATAAATTAGGGAACATAGGCCTATTTGATTCACCAGGGAGCTATAGCTTCATACCCCAGTTTATCATAACATTTCTCTGCCAAAGGGATTCACACTCCTCCCTTCACCTCAGTAGCAGACTGCAGAGGGGGGACCAAGGGGAGGCAAGCGCATGTGCAATTGTACACAAATGGCGCAGGGATAGGTGCTGACACAGAGGCCTGTCAGTCTAGTCTTGGGAACAATGGGTTGGCTAGGGGGCGGACCCACCAAAAAGCCCATGAAAGCTTTGGAAGTTGATTGAATCTTTTGATAAAGCACCTGGTTTACCAAACCCAAAATAATATAATCCTAGGGGAACAAAGAAGCTCGCTTTCTCTCTCTCTCTCATCTCTTCTCTTTCTGCGTCTCATATGTGTATTTTCTCTGTCTTTCTCCCTCTCTCCTTCCCTCCCTCTCTCTTTCTCACTCTCTTGCTGTGAACTGCACTCACCCATACAGTCACGCGCTCTCTCTCACCCGGAAGCATGCGGCCATGTGGGTTTAAGCATGTGGGTTTAGCAGCTCCCAAGGCCAGCAGCAGGCAGCATGGACTCCAAAAGACTAAGCTTTAATATGAAGCAGAGATTCAGAACCTTGCCTCTTGTTTTGGCCTTGCTGAGGAACCTGATGGACTTTTTCCATGGTGGAGGGATGAGTGGAGATGGGAAATTGGAAACCCAGGGGGCAGCTTCTATTTTCACTCAAAGGAACCATCTTGCCACACCACAATGTTCCCTGTGTGGGTCTATGGAATGCTTTCCTCACAATCTCACGGATGAGCCGCATTTCCACCAACAACGTTGCCTAGTGAAAGGGTCAGTTCTGTGAGTCTTTACCTTTCTAATCTCTTGACATCTGCTAGAGCTTAAGACTAAAGGAAGGATTAGTGATGCTGATATTATAAACTGGTCCTGTGTGTAAAGAGCATGCCTATTGATTTAGAAGTCCAGCTGTGGAATGACAATGAAGATCAAAACAGATAATAAATGAAAAAAGACAATGGATAGGATTGTTACAGACAGAAAAAAAAAGAGATCATATGACTGGATGTCTGTCCAGTAAAATGTACCATCACATTGGTTCCACATGAAAATAACATGCTTAAGTATCTCTTTTAAGTCTAGAATTGATGAATAGCTGATGATGTTTGAAGAAATCCCCCCCAGACATGTTTTCTCCAGAAAAAAAGATTGAATTCATTCATGTTTATTTTTCAAATACATTCTAAAGCCTCTAACTGAATAACCTGTAGAAAAAAAAAAATACAGTTACCCCTTATGACTCAATGCATATAAAGTTGCCTGCAAGTATCTCTAATTCATGTTCTGTATGGTTATCATCCTGAAATTTATTACCAAATTATTTATCATTTCAAGTTTGTTTTTCTTTGAGAAATATGCAAAGCTTTATTTAAGATCTTATTATCTATTACTTAGCCACCCAAAATACATTTCTTAATTTCTTCCTTCTTTCTTTATTAGTTTTTAAGTGGCCTACACATTTTTATTTGCTTTTGGTGGATGATGATATTGGTCACATGGTAAAATAAAGTCAATTATGGTAATGACCTGCTGTATAATAGGAAGTAGATGGATTTTAAAGTCAGAATTTTCAGAGTTTGCATGCCTCCACTATAGGCTATTGACTGCATAATTTCACACATAGTAAGTTATTTACACATGAGCCTTATTTCTGTCATGTTTAAAATGACAATAATGCCAAGTTGGTTAGAGCATCATCCCGATACACCAAGGTTGTAGGTTCAATCCCTATTCAGGGCACCAGGCACATATAAGAATCAACCACTGAATGCATAAATAAGTGGAATAACAAATTAATGTCTCTCTCTCAAAAAAAAAACAATAAATAAAAAAATTAACTGACAATAATAATGTTTGTTTTCCAAGGTATTATTCAGCAAGATATTACAGGGGAAAGCCTCTTTTTTGACACGTAACTGGTTGTCAAGTAATGGGTGCTTTCCTCTCCCTTTCTTTCTCGTTAGTAAGTATACTACTTGTCTAACAATGTTCTAAGTTGCTATGCAAAGTAATCAAACTATTGAAACATACTTTTCTATCCCTTGACATCAATAAAAACTATTTTATTCAAAAAAGATTTACATTTGAACTATCATTGTCCTTGCAAAAGATGAAAAATGACTAACATAAAGAGGAACCAAACATAAGTTTTTGACTTTTGTAGAGATGCAAATTGCAACAATTACACTCTAATCAAGTATACAGCACACAATGAGTGTCAAGAACTGTAAACATTAAACAGTTCGATACTTTGTTATATGCTCTATTTAAACTTTTGGGTCAGAAATTTTCAAAAAAGAATATTGCTTCTTTCAGTATTGCCCTTTCAAACTTTTGTCAGGTTATTATTTTAGAGAAAGCCAGCTGAAAGTAATTGCCTGATTTATTGCTGAGTGGCTGATTTTCCCTGAAAGTGGTATAGAACTCAAACAAAGTACCTGATTTAGAAAGGATACAACCTCCCCACTCTTAATGTTTATTTAGATTTTTTTATTATACATGCATCCAAAATTTTCAAATACATCCAAATTAAGTCTTCCTTATTCTAAAAGAAATTCAAAGGTCATTCTGAATTCTATATCTGTACTTTATATTATTGATTAAAGCACATTTTGAAAGGAAAATTAGCAAGAGTATAGATTAACTTTATTTCAGCTTTTTAAAAATTAACATTATGTTCATGGTCATGAGAAATTATAAAAACATCATTTCAGCTAATTAGTCAGTTTTTTAAAAGAGAAACCTCATTTCCTTATGAAAGTTTTAAATAATTGTTATATAATTACAATGCTCAAAATCATTTTGGGTTAATATGGCTAGTATGAAAAAAAATATCTTTTCTTATCACCAAAATATAATTTAGTTATTATTACACTAATCCAGAAATCAGAATGTAAGAATCTCAATTTTAATACACATGTTAAACCATAAGCAATTAAAAATTACTATCTTACAAGGAGTTACACACCTTCATGTGGAGCATTATAATATTCCAAACTCTTTTTCATGCCTTATGTCTTCTGATCCTTAGAGACACTCTATGATGACTGATTTTATTTATTTTTTTAGACTTATTTCATAGGACTTCTTTGATTTGCAGAAAAATTGAGAGGATAGTACAGACAGTTCCCATATATCCTACTCCAGTTTTCTACTGTTATTAACATCTTACATTAGTATGACACATTTGTTACAATTAACAACCAATACCAGTACATTTTTGTAAACTGAATCCATAATTTGTTTAGATTTCCTTAGTTAGGACATACTGGCCTCAGGCATTCTTAAGGCCCAGCTAAGGCAGGATTTTTTTTTTTTTTTTTTTTGTAGTGTATCTTTAAATCCCTTTAGCTAAGACAATTTGTCAGACTTTCCTTGTTTTTGATGATCTTGACAGTTTTTAGAAATACTAGTCAGGCATTTTGTAGAATGCCCCATTATTGCCATGTTTTTCTCATGTTAAAACTGAGCTTATGAGCTATTGGGAGGAAGACCAAGAGGTAAAGTGACATTTTCAGCACACCTTATCCAATGTATCAACATCATTTGTGAATGGAAGGTGGCCTTGATCACCTGTCTGAGGTGCTGTTCATCAGGTTTCTCCATTGCCAACCTAATATTTTTCTCCTTTTCATTACTGTAAACTCTTGAAGGGAGTCACTATGCACACCCCATACCTAAAGAGTTAGGAGTTGTGTACCTCTACCTGAGGGGCTCAATACAGTACCTGGAATTATTCTGCATGGAAAATTTACCACTTTCTGATGTTTATAAATTTAACCAACCACTCATTTATGTCAGATCAGATTTATGAAAATTTATTTTATACTTTGGGTTACATATAATCTAATAGCTCTTAAGTTATTTTTACCTTGTTCTTGAAATTACCACCTTTGGCCGTGGGGAGCTCTTTAAATTGCCTGTTGTAATGCTTTGAAATAGCCCTGTGGAAATATTTTTAAACATTATTTTGAGCACCATAAGATGCTTAAAGCTCATTTTGTCCCAGTCCTAAAACCAGCCATTTCCCCAAGAATCTCAGCTTCCTTTTATTGGAGAATAAATGATATTAGAAATCAAGATAAGGTACTAAGTATGCTAGTGGATAACGGGGTATCATTTGTTTTAGGCATTCTCAGCTGACAGAGAAATAATGTATGTGTTTATACACACATATATAAATATTTCTTTCCTTAATTCCTTTTTTTATTGTTGTTCTATTACATTGTCCTAATTTTTCCCTCATTGCTCTCCACTGCCCTGCCCCCCCACTTCTATAGTCAATCCCCACACTGTTGAATATTTCTCTGTGTAACCATTTGTATCTACATTAACCTAAGCATGAGTTCATACTGTCCCCAGCTTTAATCCATGACTATATGAATCATTTTAGTTTCCTCCTCTTGTTTAACTGTAAATTTTAATTCCATCACTGAGAAATCTGGGTTCTACTACTGGCCCTCCATTTTCTTAACCATTGTATACCAGTATACAGTATAGCATTATCACAACTGCTAACCCTTGCCTCCATGCAAAAGGACTTTATAAACTAGAGTAAAGTGCTTCTCAGCAATTTCTTTTGCCTTTACACTATTTCCAAAGACCCTTAGACAACCTCTTTTTACCACTATCCTCTTCAGTGAGGTTAATAAATGTGTAATGCAGTTAGATTATATTATAACAGTCTGCATTTCTTTCTGGGATCCCTCCTCTACTGAAATGATTTTTAAATAAGCATAAATTAAGGTCTCCTCTTTATTCTGCACAATTCTATGGGGTTTGACAAATACATAATTTCTTCCATCCACTGTTGCAGTATCATAGAGAATAATTTTACTGTGCTAAAAATCACATATTCTTCATCTACTCATCCTTACTCCATCCCCCCATCCACTGCTCACCACAGGTCATTTTTTTGTATTTTCCAGAACATCATATAATTACAATTGTATAATATGGTCAGGAATGGAACCAGTGACCTTTCTCTTTGTGGGACAATGCCCAATCCACTGAGCCAAACCCGTCAGAGCCTTTATGTACCTTTTGGAACTCTGAAGGAAGATAGTCTCTTTTTGGCTCTTGGTTAGTATTTTAGACTAATAGTCATGATTCATTCCAAATCTAAGTTATACTTCTTAATTAAGTAATTTTTTTCTCTTAGTTTTGCTTTTTCTCTGTTGACCTCTAAAAGGTATGCCAAGGCATTACATAATTTAATTATGAGGGCATTCTTTTTCCATGATACAGGAGTTGAGAACATGTTTGACTTCCAAAATCACTCATAAAATTACTTGTCATGCCATATTTGAAAGGCTTGTAAAGATATACTCAATTTCTATGTCTTGAGCATATTTTTTCCTTTTAATCTGTCCCTTACGTACAAACAATCCTTTCTTATATTACTTTCTAAGCTTATAGAATCTGACAGAATAATTCCCCAGAAAATTGCCCATAGTTTGATGATAATAGGGATAAAAACTAGAATTTAAATACGGCAATTGTTAAAAAACTGACACCATGCAATTACATTACTGCAACGATCACATATGGCAATAAAAGATGAAGTGACAGTCACATGTGACATTATGTCCTAATGTTTGTGGAGTATTATTAACAATGTAAAAAATAGAAAGTATATATAAATGTTAAACTATCCAAGATGTAAGCTTTTCATTTTTTAATAATTTTTAGAGCACTTAATTATCCTTAAGATGATTCAACAAGCAATTAAGAATTTGAATCCCTTGCTACTTGCTATTTTTTATAATAAAGGATAAAGAGGGAGTTTAGCATATAAAATGAGAATATGGAGAGAGAAAAATATCCTTAAAATAATACAAACTAAACATAAGTGTGAATATTTATAAAATTGTTTAAATTATAGTTAGAAGGGATCATGATTCCTTTTATGATTATAAATCATCTTCAAGCACAAAACTGTTCAGAAATGCCTAGATATTTCAGGTAGAATGAGTAAGTGCTCATTATTCTTGAAGAAAGTCTTGATGTTCATTGCATTGCATTTACTCATTAGAATTTGACTATACAATTAAGTTTCCAAATGATATATCTTCTCTTTTCAAATTCATTTTCCTGAATGAAAATCTCAGTGCTATCCTAAAATACTAAAGTACTTTAGTTTAAAATAAGATAAATCACTTTTGTTTAAAAATCAATTTGAATGTTCTGAGGGAAATTGTATCAGTGCTGGAATTTACACCTGTCAAAAATCACTGATTTCTTTGAAAGAAAAATAAAACTGACAGATTTGAAGACAATTTCTGTATATAAATATTCAACTTCATTACTATGTTCAATGTAGATAACCATCTAATTTGTCATTTCAAATATTGAAATACATTAGCTTGTGATTTTTAGGCACAAATATGTTAAATAAATATACAATGATAGTCTTCATAATTCTTAGAAGGTGCACATATTTTATTCTTGAAAATAATCTAAAGAATGTGTCGATTTATATTATACACTCAGGTCTTATGTTAATAAAAACACTAATGTCTGTAAACATTGGTGTTTGTTTAAGTGAGAAATCTGTATATTTAAAAAATCTATATGCTAGATATAGCAAAGGCGAATATTAAGAATGTCATTTCAAAATTGAATTTGGAATTTTTTTAATAAAATAATTTCATACTGTAGTCCGGCTTTGGTCAAAGCACACTATAAACCTATGACCTTTTTTTTAAATATAAAAGACACCAAAAGTTCCCAAAACAAATGATATTTAGATAACAGATGTGTTTTTACAGTTGCCAAGAGTACATATCGCTGATTTAGGTTTTGCCATTAAGAATCATGGGACAAATTCCATGGGGGCTAGTAAACCACCAGCATTTCGTAGAAATGCACTTATTCTAATCAATATCTCATGTTAAAACTTTTTTACAGTAACACCCAATCACAAAATGCTTGGAAAGAAAAAGAGGTTTATCACCACACAGTTGGCAGAGGCTACTTTTTGCATTCATAGTGAGGGACGGGGTGGGCAATGATCCCTGTCTATACCTTAAAGGCTTTTATATTTCAAACTAGGCACTGTTTATACCGAAGACTTCCCGAATGACAACTAAGTTTTCATAGTTAACACTCAGCAGTCCTAGACTTTGAGATGGCTGCTCTCAACACAAAAGGAAAGAAAGATGTCTCCTTGTTGCTGGGAAGAGTATAGAGATCATACCACATGCAGGAGGATAACATTGAAGATTAAATTTCTTATCATATTTACTCATGGATTATGGGAAGAATCTTTTTAAAGAGCTGGGTGGAATAGTGCCGTTCACCTGGTTTCAAAAGATTCCTGTGAGATGTGTCCTTGTCAAGAAGCAGGGCTTTGGAAACTGAGCCAATTACTTTCCTGGAAACTCAATATAGTGTACTATTTAATATTGTTAAGGAGAAACATTACCTGCAGTTTTCATCTTTTTGTAGTGGAGAAAAAAACAGCAAAAGTAAGAGAAGGTAAGCCAAAGTGAGTACAGCTGTATCCATATTTCTACATACATGCCCATCCAACACACAGCAGCAGGCCCGGCCAGTCCTGACAGACTTAGCCAGTAAAATACAGCAAACCGCTCCTAGGTTCGGGCAGCTTACTACTTACACAGACAGCAAGAGGAAAAGGAGCAAAACAAAACAACAGACTCTGTTCTTTGTCTCACACACTGAAAAGGATGAAACTGAAATAAAAGGGGCTAGATGACAATGCAGTACAAGTTGTGGGACACCTTGTTTCTGAAGAGCCAATTCCAGACGTTGTTGACAGACTGCAATTATATTGCAAAAAGCACAGGGCAGAAAGCCTTATATCTCCTTAGAACTTGGGAGGTGATAAGAAACTGTGCTTCCCACGGAGTATTAGGCGATTAGACTTTGTCTTATAGCAACTTCTCATCAGCCTTCTAGCCTGTTGTGTTACAGGACAGTCAAAAGGTTTTACACAAAGGCCCCCAAAAGCTTTTGTACAAACATTTAACTGCCTGGCCTGTGTGAACACATGCAAAGCCAACAGGGTGCCATGGTGCAGGTTTTCCCCCCCTACAATACCAGTAGAATATATTTTCAATTGTATACTTTCTTCCTGGGGCACTATTTTTCTTTCTGTGATATGGCATTCCTTCCTCTACTACCACCATGTATGCCCACACATACACAGAAATATGAAAACAAAGATATTAAAATTGGTTGCAAAATATTCAGACTATTAAATATAAAATGTAGTTTAATATTAAATGTTAAAAATACTTAAAACTTCCATGGTGCCAATAACAATTTCTCCTATGTAGATTAATATATATGACCTTAAGTTCTCAAGTTTATAAATGCAGACAAGTGAAATTACACTAACAAATATCACTGTAATAATTTTTTCATCTTCTGTACCCCTATTGAGTAGATTGCAAAAAAAAGTCACAATTTTTCTCTTCTCTGTATCTATTTCAGATTAAAAACTACCATATTATCCAATAATTCCAACCCCAGTTATATACCCAAAATAATTGAAATCATGGTTCTGAAAAGATCCCATGTTCATTGCAGCATTACTGTTAAAACAGACATGAAATGGAAACAACCCAAGTCCATCAACAGACAAATGACTAAAGAAAATATATATACATACAATGGAATTTTATTTAGCCTTACAAAGGAGGAAATTCTACCATGTGCAATAATATGGATTGATCTGAAGACATCATGCTAAATGAAATATGTCAGTCACAGAAAAAGTACTGCATAATTCCACTTATATAAATTACCTAAAATAGGCAAATTTACAGAAGCAGAAAATAGAATGGTGGTGGCCAGGGACTGGGGAGGAGGCAGAAGTGAAAATTATTGTTCAATGGGTATAAAGTTACAGTAATACAGTTGCATAAATTGTAGATATATGCTGTACAAAATATACGTGTTATATTACTATTGCTAACAATATGGTGTTGCTCCCTTAAAAGTTTGTTAGGTGTAGCTCTCATGTAATGTATATGTGTCTTACAACAACAAAAAAGCAGAGAGACACAAAGTAACTCATGGAGGTGAAGGAGGTTTTTCACCTTGATTGTGGTGATGGTATATAGTGGGCGTTTGCATATGTCCAATGTGTACACATTAAATATGTACAGCTTTTGGTATACTATTTAAACCCTTAACATACTTAAAAAATGGGGTACCTTAAAGAGCTCAAGTCTATTCCTTCAAACTTTTAAATAGATTCAATGATTTGACTACTGTTTCACTAACTGAATACATCAAAAGACATAGGGTACAAGATCTGATGTCCAGAGGCCTTGGATTCTTTTCTCTCTCTTTCTTGTAAACCTAATTAATCCAGTAAGGTTCGGTCTGGTTTGCTGTGTGATAAAAAGTAGCTACATTAACATATATTCATCCCAATAATAGAAACTCTATCAAGGAAAACCTTTGGGGTATGAAAAAAATTAAGTGATTTTTTGCAGCTAATTATCTGAAAGACTTCCCAACTTTTCATGTATGTTCAATTAAAGACAATTTTATAATTTTCAAAATTAGTCACTCTAAATGAAAAGAAAAGGCTTAACAGGTTTGCTCTTTTGAATGTAAACATTTAGTCTTCACTTTGTTATTTTATTTGTACGAATGACACTCCAGTACTGCAGCAATAATCAAAAGGAGTACAGGAAGTATAGTGATGATTTCATTAACATTCATACAATATACTTGAGTACTCCTAATAATTCTAAGAACCTCAAGCTGTGACTTATATAACAAGTGATACAAATGTCTACTCATTACTGTTTTAATGTATAATGAAAGACAGTGACCTGCAGAAAATAATTTAATAAATTGAGACATGGATTTATTGTTGGGCAATGATATAATCAATTATAAACTTACCCCCTCTTAATTTAATAATAAGATTACACTGGATATTGAATGAAATAGATTTTTTTGTGTTTTGAATTTTATTAATAATTACAGATAAAATGTTAAATGAAACATATAGTATATACTTTTTAAGGATTTAATAAAAACGTTTTCTTTAAATTTAATCGACTCATTTATTATATGCAATTATAACAATACTAGAATCCTTGGGAAGTTAGTGCTTTTACTTTCAATATATGTAACTCATGGAACACTGACAAAAGTCATACATTTGAATATTAAAAAAACATAATATCTTTTGTCACATCTACTATAGACCTATGTATATGTCTATACATATGATCTATATCTATAATATGAAGATAAAATAGAAAGTAACCAAATTGTCTAGTATTTTCAATTCAATATGTACCATTTAATTGTGTAAAATTGGAACACTGTATAAAAGTATTTACAAAAACATATTTTAACAAAGAAACCAGGCCTTACTCTAAGCAATATTAAACATCACAACAAAATATACTTAATATTAAACACAGTTATTCTTTTTTAAATATTATCATTTGTATTGGTGAAATTATTTGATATTCATTATAAGAATTCAAGTAATATAGACGTTTACAAAAGTGAAATGATAACAAATAAAACCCACCACCGAGAAATATGATGTGAATATCATTCCAGATATCCCTAGATACACACACATATCAAAAGATTCTATCTATTTATTCATTATCTATCCATTTTTCTATCATCACTTGCCTCTTTATCTCTCTAAATATACACAAATATAACACATACTTATAAACAAATATATATTTACGTTTTAATGGGTAGAAGAAATATATGATGTATCTTCTCAGCTATTTCCAGAGCTGTTTCTACAATCCTCTATTTTCTTCTTCCTTCAGATCACAAGGAACATATAACTTCTTAGTTTGTTTCCCTTCACATTGCGGTAAAAATTTTAGTGAGAATTTTCAGAATTTTTATTTTTTATTTTATTTTTTTGCAACTAATCAGTGTGGCTTATAGGGAGCTATTAACGAAGTCTCAGCAGTTTTTCCAAAATCCCCTGCTTCTTTCACAGACAACATTTTTCAACATTGATGGCATCAGGTCAATTTCTTTTCATTGATTGTTTACTTATGACTTTTTTGAGGTGGGGCTGTATACCATTTCATTAAGCATTGTGATAAAGAATATTTTAATAGACTTTCAAAGCAGTTTAAATGATATATAATTAAATTACCACTTCGTAGTCAATCAACATTTATTGAATGTGTACTATTTACTAAGCATAATGGCAATAAAAATGAATGATATAAAGTCTTGCTCTAGATAGAAGCATAATCTAGGCTTGTAGTTTTTCAGAATCAAAAGAACTTTACAAAATTAAGAATGTGTGTAATGTATAAATTATAATATATATTTAGAAGATCATTGCTTTTTAATTTGTTTGTAAGGTTACTGCAAAAAAACACCCCTTAATTGTGTAATACTTTTTATTCTCTACATTTTTCACAGTTGTAAATCTTATAGGAAAAATGTTTGTCTTACTTTGAAGTGGTTTAGTATTATATTTAGAGGAAATTGAGTTGAGAAATTGCAATCAGTCACAGATAGTTTGATAATAAAAGCTCTTCCACAACTGAAGGATTAATTGAGTAATTTCTTTTTGTTAGGTGGAAAGAAATATGTGCAACAGAATATAGTAACTGAAATTGATCGTCCTACACCACTGCATTATATCCAGCCCATTCTGACTGGATTTTTAAAAATAATATTTTTCTCTATATGAAACACATTTATATTTTATTTCTTGAACTTTTATTGTTAGAGGATATATGCCAATTATGAACTATTTGAGATATCAGAGAAGTAAATGTTTCTTTCAATTATTATTCTTAGTAAGAAAATTATTTAGTTGAGAACTTGATTATGAATGCAATCACAGAACTTTCAAGAACTATGAGAATCCATCAAAGAACTTCCAAAGACTGTTAAAGTTCTAAGGGTTTACCCTATATGCAAGCTAACAAGTAATCCTGCCACGGATTCATGGATGTTGACAGAAGATACGTGCTCCTGGGTCAGAGAAGGGACTTAATTATTCATGTTATAGCCAAGCAACATGCGCTTCATGTTTGTGCTGCTTTCTCCTACTCTCTGAGTCCCCAGGGGATAGCATGGAAAATTAAAGTGAGACCATATCAGTTCGTGATTTCTAAGAGTTTTACTTGCTCAGGACGTCAGTTTTTAGATCTTATAGAAAAATTGCCTGGTTTGGTGAAAAATATTTCTAAATTTTTTATTCTTAATATGCATCGGAGTGATTCAACAAGTTAACTTTCTTTGTACAGACCATTGAAGAAATGGATTCATAATATTCACATCCTCATCAAGTATTTAATCTGGTATGTGCTGACATAAGAATACACATAGTTTATTTTGATAGGTAAAGTTATGCTCATGCAAATAACTTAAAATCATTAGTGTTGAAATGATTCTTTACTTGAGGATTTTTCCCTGTGTTTATATATTTATATATATAAGTAGTTCATGGATTTTTTTTCTTATTCTTTGGTCTTTTTATCTTCAAGATGGCTGCGAAACTCATTTCTTATGGATCACTATATATATAGTTGATTTTTCAGGCAGGAGCAACAGTTTATAAAGTACGCGGTTTTATGTGTCATCTTTATTGCTTCCTAAAACCAGATAATAACTTCCAAATCATCCAAAACTCTTTTCTTAAACCTGCCCCTGGAATATGGTCTTCTAGATTTAATTGCTAGTAAATTCATAGTTATTTTTTATCTCTTGGTTTCATATTGACTTTCAAGTTGTTTGTTATGGAAACTTTTTTAATACATAAAAATAATACAAACAGGTTTAAATCCATGAGATAGCTTGGACTTGAAAGATGTATTAATAAAAGTGCCAGATGACCACTCTACCAAGGCATTTTAATCCATCCATAGTATTAAAAAAGTTTTAATAAGAAATTGACCACCATTCTATAAAACGTTTTAGAAATATACTGTGGCTTTATTGACTTTTTTATTGGAGAAGTAGGTGAAATTAAAAGTTTTAACTTGTATTCATTCACTTGTCTCTTTGTAATTTAAAGAACCCATGGTAAGAAAAAAATGAAAAGATTCATAATTATTAAGTTCCAAAAAATAGTGCTTAAGAAGATTTACAGTCTATATAAAAACAAGCAACTATACAGTTCTTTTAAATATATTGATTGTATTTTAATATAAGCATTCTATCCATTTTTGTTAGTTTGAGCAGGATGGTGCTAGGTCTGCCTCTCTCTCCTCTTTTAATGACATCCATGTCTAAACAGACTGGACAAAGCGAGTGCTCACAAATAATTCAAAAGTGTATTATTCAAGCATAAGCAAAGCAAGGGAGTTCTTGGCTGAGGGGTCCTACCATGTAGTGCTGACTTCTTGAGGAGGCAGGAAAGGACGAGAAGAAGGCGGAGAAAGAGGAAGGAGAGAGTGAAGGAAGAAAGGAAGGGAAGAGAGATTTATTCAATGTGCTGTTAATGTTTATACATATGACAGAATATAACAGACAGGATTTGGGGGTACTTCTAAACAGACTAATTTCCCATAGACATAGCGTTTGGGGAAAAAGAGAAGGGGCAGGACTGGAGACCTTACATACATACAATTTGTCCCTTGCCCAGCCTGGCAGAAGCTGAGTAGGTGCCGGGAGCCAGATTATGTCTTTTCTGGCAGGAAGGAATGCATTAACCAGATATAATTTTACTGGGTGGAGGTGACTTCCTGCTTCCGATTTACAGATTCGTATACACACACACACACACACACACACACACACACACACACACACACACACACATGAGCCCATACAATATAGTATATTTCCCGTGTCTCTCTTTAATTTTACAAGCTAACAGCAATTTTTAAACACCAAAGGTAAAATATGGTAGATTTGTGTGCTATTTCTTTTATTTCATCACAGAGGTAATTTTGAACTGTTAATAGTTTTGTTTTGTTTTTTCCCCTTGAATACGGAATGCCAAAAAAGTGTTAACATGTTCAGGTGCATTGTGTTTGTTAGGCTGTATAAATTTCATTAACTAGTCTCAAATTATATCTATATGCTATCGGTTGTGATTTCTTTTGATATTTTAATAAATAATGAAAATTCAGAAATATGGGTATTGTTCAAAATTTTAGAATGCAGCATTGTCTCGAGCATCCAAATATTTATTCATGCTTTCACCTTTAAGAAAGAAGTATTTTCACTTGGGAAATGCTGTGTATGGATGAGAATAATGCAGGGGTATTGCTCATAAATTATGAACTCTGGTGACTGCTGATTCTCTTACAATGAAAATTTTCATAAGCATCATTTCCCCGTTTTAATAAAGATTCATGTTTGGCACTGCAGTGTAGAAATAATTCAATATCCTATTTTAATATTCACCTTATGCGATAGTTTTTGTCCTGTTTGTGATTATTGACCATTGTCTTTTTATTCAAACTCCTCTCAGTTGGCTTCTTTCCCTCCTGGCTTTCAGAACCTTTTCAATATGAATTATCTTCCCAGTCTCTTAAATACTGATATAAACTAATATGCTATTATCTTTTGCTTTTTAAATTGTTTTCCTATTACAGTCGTCACATTTCCCCTCACTGCTTTCCCCAACCCTCCCACAGTCAATCCCCACCCCGTTGTCCATGTCCATGGGTCATTTATTCTTGTTCCTTGACTACACCCTTCCCTTTCTTTCCCCCCTTTTCCTCCTCCCTCCAGCCTCCTGGTCAGTCTTTTCCTTGTTTATATGCCTCTGGTTCTATTTTGCTCATTTGTCACCTAATACAGTAAAATAATGAGCAAAACAAACAAATGAAAATGTTATTTTTGATTTTTTAATTCCACTTTACATTCTTGCTAGGTTTACTCACCTTCTCCCATGATCTAAAATATCACACACATACTTAAAACTTAGAGTTATATTTCTATCCCTATTTTTAATCACTAAATACTGTGCATCTATGTATATTCTCTAGGCACCAAACTTGAAATACATAAAATCATATTAATTATTTTTCACCTAAAATATCTTCATTTATACTGTCATCCGTCTCGCCTATCAGTGGCATTACTGATTTGTCAGTGATGTAAGTTTAAGAACATAGAGTCTTCCCTGACATTTCCCTCCGCTACATTTCTTCTCCAAAAAAGTTACCAGATCCCCTGGCTGATATGTCCTAAATAACTTTCAAATCTGGATGACTCTATCAATCCCACTTCAACTCCTAAGACTTTGGCTTCCTTCTTAATTTTCTAACCCTTCAGTTTCTCCCCTTTTCCAGTTTATAGTTTCCACTATACTTAGCTATTTTCTGCAACAGTTACTTTATGGTTCTTTTCCTAGTATACAAACATGTAAAAGTCATTTGCCCGCTGCTCTAAAATTTTGATTTTTTTATATCATGCAAATAAATGCATGAGTCTGAACTCCTCAACACAGCTTCTAAGGCTTTCACACTCTAACCCTAGCGACCTCTTTGGCCCATCTTCCACACACAATCTGGTATCTCCAGCTACATAGGACAAATTTCCATTTTCTATAAATACACATAGTTCCACAATTCAAGGCTTGTTTGATTTCTTGGAATTTGGTCCTTTTTCTCCACCTTCCATTTCCTACTTCGTTCTTACTCATTCTTAAAGACCCGGCACTTCACATGCCAGCAACTGTCCTACGTGATTTATACACAGACTATTTCATTGAATTCTCAAAATAACACCTTGTATTAGGAATGACTAGTGTCCTTATTTTATAGGAAATGGCTCTTCGGCAGGTTAAATAATGTGACACTCCCAATTGGCAGGCTGATCCTTGACTATGTGATGTTAATCATGATGTACCAGTGCCTATTCTATAAACTCCTTAAGAGAACATTGAAACTATATCACACCCTTATTTTAATTCCCAGCACCAAGCACAGAGCCTCACACAGAGTTGCTCAGTGAATTTTCAATGAATTAGCCAGGTTAAGCAATTTCCAGCCTCTACCGTGAGATAAATCTTTGTGCAAAAGAGTGATGCCTCTTAGCAAATGTCTCCAAACATAGTTTACTCATATGTAAACTAATAACAAAAAATAATAATTTATTGTTGCCAAAATACACAACACATTGTTACTGAAAGAATCAAATATTGTGATTTTAACTAAGCTCTTAGAATTGATTTCTAGCGTACAGTGGGCACTCAAAATAATTATTGGTTTTCTATTTTAACATAATTATATTTTTTGTTTGCAAGGATATCAGTATATAGGCCAATGTAGTCCGACTGTGCAGGGGCGGGCAAAAGTAGGTTTACAGCTGTGAGTATGTGAAATATGGTTGACCTTCTATTATTAATTAATTTTTGTATTACAACTATAAACCTACTTCTGCACATCTTAGTATTTTAATACAGCATAAACATTTTATCTTTTTCTCAGCCTTGTTGCAAATATTAAGTGAGCTAATACATTTAAAATTTTTGGTGTAGTGTTAAATATAATAATTTATTAATGCCTAGTCATATATTTATTCTGTGCAACTTTCATTGCTTTAAAAATATACGAGTATAAAAGGGATCACATACTCAGTTTTTATTTTACTAATCCAACATAAGCTGTTTAATTATTAATTTGAGATACATTTAAATTCAAGGTATTTTTAGAAAAAACACATAAATTCTAATACAAATGGACTTAATTGTTTTATTAATGTTTAATTTTAGTAAGTACAAAATATTTATTAATTTATTCTGTAAAATTAGCGAAAACACTAATATATAGACAAAGATGGAGGATCAAACCATGCTTTTTTCACCAGTGGATCCAAAAGATGCCATAACTTTTTATAAAGCATCTCAACCCTACTCAAAAACTTGGATGATTCCTCTGTTGAGATGAAGATGATATATTTGTAATTACTGATCACCTGGACTATTAAAAAGCCTAACAATAAGCCATTTAAAATGCCCCATGTTGAAGTTAGGAGAGGTAATAGTAAACATTGAATATTTCTTTTAGATGTGATTATTTAATACTGTTAATTAGTGAACCAGATTCAGCATATTTTACTATTTTTTCTTAAATTGAATGGTCAAAAAGTTGTAGTGATTTCTTTCTTAGATATTGTTATCAAAATAATATCATTATAATGGTTGTCTTGCTTTTTGTTAGGTATTCAAAATCTATAAGCTTTATAATAAACATTATGTAAAAAGAAATGGCTAGTTATATACAATTCCTAGCAAAATATATGTCCTTTCTACCTCCTCTCACACATAAACTCTCCTACACAATAATTTTACAATGTTTGGCCATTTAAACACAATCCATCTTCCATTTCATATAAACATGTCAACAATACCCAAGGGTCGTCGGCAGCCGTCCGTCTCGAGAGACGATGGTGTAGCTTCTTAAGAGTCTATCTGCACCGCTGAGAATGGCTGTGCAGTCCGACTCGGGAGTGACACGGTATCTGTCTCCTCCCGTGTTGAATCGACATCTTGCGATGACGCTGGAGTGTCCTCTCCAGCGAAGCTGAAGCTACAGAGCCTGGGCAGGGTGATATGGAGGGTCTGCTGTTGCCCATGCAGCAGACCCCCCCTCTCTTCGCAGCTGAAGGGTCCAAGGGAAAGACGGAGTCAATACAGCTTGGCTTCAGGTGCGCCGCAGGAGTTGCCGGTGTTGACTACAACGTCAAACCGCCTTAGGGACTCCGGCTCCGGATTTTCTGTTGGGGTTTACTCCCTTAGCCTTTCCCCTGAAGAGTATGCCGCAAGGCAGCGGAGGTTTTTTGGAGTCAGAGTTTTCCTTCTCTGAATACCCAAGGGTCGTCGTCGTCGGCAGCCGTCCGTCTCGAGAGATGATGGCGTAGCTTCTTGAGAGTCTATCTGCACCGCCGAGAATGGCTGTGCAGTCCGATTCGGGAGTGACAATCCCTGCCGCACTTGGTACAGGTGAAGGCAGATGGCCGTTGTTGCTGCTGTTGACGCTGCTTCCGCCTCGATCTTTTCTGGGCCACCTCCTCGTTGCACGCAGCCTCCGCGCGTGACGTACCTTGCCTGACCGCGAGCCTCCAGGCTAGGCGGTCGTCTGCTTGAACTTCCCATGTGTTGAGATTGATGGAGCGTTGTGTCATGTCCTTTTTGCAGATGTCTTTGAACCGCAGTTTTGGGCGCCCTGTCATCCTCTGGCCTTCTGCTAGCTCGCCGTAGAGGAGGTCTTTGGGGATACGGCCTGCATCCATTCTTTTGACATGGCCGAGCCACCTGAGGCGTCTCTCGCTAAGAACTGCATGCAAACTGCTCATATTGGCTCGCTTCAGCACCTCAGTGTTGGGGACCTTATCCTGCCAGGCGACATGCAGGACGCGTCGCAGGCACCTCATGTGGAAGCTGTTGAGTTTCCTTTCGTGCCTTGCATAGGTGGTCCACGTCTCGCTGCCATAGAGGAGAGTGCTGAGTACGCAGGCTTGGTAGATGTGCAGTCTGGTTTTCTCAGTGAGGCTGGAATTGTTCCACGCTCGCCGGTTCAGTCTGGCCATAACTGTGGCTGCCCTGGCGATTCTCCGGTTGACCTCCAAGTCGACTGACAGAGAGCTCGAGATGGTGGACCCGAGGTAAGTGAAGTCGTTGACAACCTCCAGGGTGTATCCGTCGATGGTGATGCATGGGGGAGTCCCCGTGCCTTGAGCCATAACATTCGTCTTCGTCAGGCTGATGGCTAGTCCGAACTCCTTGCATGCGTGGGAAAGGCAAGTGACTAGCTGCTGGAGTCCCTCTTCGGAGTGTGATGTCAAAGCTGCGTCGTCGGCGAAGAGCATCTCACGGATGAGCACCTCTTTGACTTTGGTCTTGGCTCGTAGACGGGCCAGGTTGTAGAGCTTGCCATCGGATCTGGTGTGAATGAAGACACCCTCGCTGCAGTCCTTAAAGGCGTATTGGAGGAGCATGGAGAAGAAGATTCCGAACAGCGTAGGCGCGAGGACGCAGCCCTGCTTTACTCCGCTGCTGACTGGGAAGGCCTCTGAGGCCTCTGAGACCCAAGGGTAGATCTACAATAATTAGAGCTATAAAAATTATTATGCAAATATATAATAATGTAATTGAACATCACACACAATCATTTATGGGAATTTTATCTTCTTTAATATTTATTTTTATAAAATGCTAACATTATTCTAAAGTAGAAACCCAATATTCATGAACTGATAATAATTTGCTTCTTCATTTTATAGAATCTTAAAATAAACTAAAAACTGAGATTCACAAGGGACTTGAGTTTCAAGCATGTAAAGGAGCATGTGCTATACTTCAATTAGAATCAGAATTAGGATTCATCTCCACATTTGCTTGATTTAAACATCTGGATACTTTTCTCGGACTGCACAAGTCCCTTAAATGCCTTTAAAATATCTGATGTCTTTAAATGCCAGAAAAAATGACGGGATCTTTCACTTCATATCTGGATGATTAGTTTATGTAGACACAGTCTGATTTCCTGCTTCTCTATTCACGATTTTTAAAAAGGATAAATACATTTCAATACACATAACAAAAGTATTATTTTAAGAAGTCACATCCATTCTCAGATAAAAAGCTACTTAATAGCTTTGCCCACAATATTTTAGCCATCATCATCACCTATCAGTTATTGAGTACCCACAGGTGCAGTGTTAGATACGAATAGAGCATTTTAAATGCTTCTTAAGCTTCAGCTAATCTGCGCAGATTCATTCCAATGACATGTAGAGTAAAACTCTTCTTTATATATGCAATGTACCATCTTTCATGGCTTATTCCCCCCCCCCCAAAAAAAAAAAAAGTTTTTTTTTTCAAGTTGCCTGACTTGGAAACATTGTAGCAAGCTAGAAACATAATTGCATTCCATAACTCCTTGTTGGTGCTCTGTCACTTTCTAAATGAATTTGGCAGAAAAACAAAATTAACAGCTAAGAAAGACTGGGAGGAAGAAATTCTTATTGGAGAAAAAAAATTAACATTTTTAAATACTTACTTTCATGGTGAAGCTGCAGTCTTTCATTATTTTCATTGCTAAGCTGAAAATGGCATCATCAAACTACAAAAAATATTTTTAATTTGTAGTAAACTAGGAATGTGTTGGTATTTTTTCCTAAAGAATATGTGAATATGTGCAATTCAGATAAGTGAACTCAAAAATCATTTTTGCGCTTTTTCAGAGTGCATCTTCGTGGTTAATATGACTTTTAGCATGTCCATTTTGTTCTACTACACAGTTTAATAACAGATTTGAGAAAATGAATCTATTCTTTTTAAAATCTTATGTTTGAATTCTTGCCATTGCTTTGAAAAAAGGATCCATTGGGTTAAATATTTAGAGAATTATTATAAACCTCTGTCACAATAAAACAGGAATAAAGAAAATAACAAGGTATGTTGAATTAGGCATATCCACATGTCACAATAGCCTGTTCTTAGTTTCTAAAAACACAAGAGAGTTGTGTTCCTGCACCTTTTTGAACTTAGACATGGTCATTTGACCTCCATTGGGTAATGATATATTATCAGAAGTGGCGCATTTTGTTTCCTGGTGGAAGCATTTAATTGTTGGTACTCAGCTTTCTGGCCTGCTCATCTCCTTATATAATAAGTGGAAACTCCTCCTGATGTGGAAACAACACTCAGCTGCCCTTAGAAAGATGCTTAGATCTGCAGTAAATGTTGCTTGAGGAAAAAACAAATTTATTATTTTAAGTCTCTTGTATTTTGGAATTTGATTCTATGGCTGAATTGAGCTTTCTGATGGATATGAGTCCCTGTAATATGTATATATTAAAATTGCACGTTCTTAACATGAATCACATAGTTTAGTTTATGTTTAACCTGCCAGTGATGACCGGTAAATTTAGGACATCAAAACTGAATGTTTTAATTTATAGTGTTATTTCATTTTCTTTGTTAGTAAGAACCCCACGAAATCAGTCCTGATATGGCAATTAACATTCTTTAACTGTTTGGCTAAGAGAGACTATTTCCTACAAAATGTGTGTGTGTGTGTGTGTGTGTGCGCGCACGCGCGCATACGTGTGTGTACCTTCGGTCTTGTTTGCCTGTCATCATTGCTCTCTTCTTTCTTAAAACTGAATTAAGACCACTTCTCTTTCATGATACTGCCACTCCAGAGTAATTTCATTTTTGCCTTAGGACCATAATATATTGTTAAATTCTAAATTTCTCAATCAGATTGTTTAAAATGTCTGAATTTATTTGATTATGTTCATCCCTCCAAACTTAACCTTGGGTATTCTAAAAGATGCATAACCCAAGTCTCTCACATATTTACTTTGTGACTCTCTTCTATTCCATCTTCTGAAATCCTTATTTTGTCCTGACTGACCTCTTTAGATGCCCTTTTTTGTTCTTATTCTTTTACTCTCTTTCCTGGAACTTGAAGTAGACATCTGTTTCTTACTGGAACTTAAGTTCATTTTGCCTAAAAAGCTCTACAATATGTTTTCATTACCATTGTAATCACTCTTAATTACTCCCTGCCATAAGTCTTGGTTTTTCTGCTTATCTCTTGGTTTTGTTTTGTCTTACCCACTTGACAGATTAAAATCGTTGTTATATTCTACTATCTGCCTCCTGTAACTATACCTCTGCCAGCACAACTGACCTAGGAGGATTCATGTGAATTGACTTCTACCGATGGCACTAGTTAGCTGAATAAGTGTTCCTAATGACAGTTTATTTCTGGGAATAACTACTTCCCCTGCTCCATTGCCTTCGCACCGTACACCATGTAGATACTTGCTCTCCTTCATAAGGTAGGGAATAGACTGGGTACTGTGATCTGTAATTCCTTGGAAGAAATTGTTCCCCATTTTGCAATATTCGCAGCATCACTCAGGCTGAGGAACTTTTTTTTGTTTGTTTCCCCAATTTCTGTAAATTGAGCTCAGATTAACGGCATGCTAAGCCAGATTCTTCAATATTTCACCCTGTTTTACAACGCAAAACAGAAATGGATAGTTACCTTAGATTCTTTCATGTGACAAAGAAATAAGGTTAATAGTTGGAGGCAAAATTCCTGTCAAACAGAACTCATGCTTGGGAAATATAATTAAAGAACATCTTTCAACTCAAAAACTTCTCCACAAATGTAGTAAAAAAGAAAACACTTTTATTATTGAATTAGCATTAAACCAGAATGTGATTCACGTCCCAGGTATGCACTAAGAGATTGTTAAGGCAGAAAGACATCTCATCCCTTTTTCAAACTGTCTTAGTCCATTCAGGCTTCTACAACAAACACACCATCGATTAGGTGGCTAACTTCCTGACACCTTGCTCCTAGTCGCAAGCTTACCTTCTGTCATGAAGACTGGAAAACTCTGATTTTTTCTTAATCAATCCCATTAGCAAACACATTTAGTTACCCCAATTACCAGATAAAGTTGAAATGGACAGCGTTGAGACAAATGGTACTGCCAAGTCTTCTTACCTGAGAACTCGTGATTGCTTATCTTGAGAACGAGTATTTAAAGGGTTGTATCTGCTCGGCTATGGTTATAAATCGAATATTTGTATCCCTTCCTGATTCAAATGTTGGAACCCTCCCTGCAATGAGATGGTAGTAGGAGACGGGGTCTTTGGCTGATCATCAGGATTATCTGAGGTCAGAAGCGTGGCACCCTCAGGAGCAGGGCGACTGCCCTCCTGTCTGAGCTTGTTCACCCTCCTCGCTCAGTGCTGCGTGAAAACGCGGTGAAATGGCAGCAGCCGCCGCCCCAGAGGGCTCTCATCAGAACTACCGCTCTGCTAGTCCTCGGACTTCCACTTCCAGGACTGAGAGCAAGCGTTTCGGATCCACGTAAGGCACTCCATCTGCAGTCTCTGCAGATCCAACGGACTGAGACAGCTTTACAGAGCGACGAGCTTCCTTTGTGTCTTTGAGGGATGGCCAGTGACGTGCATCGCATTCTGGTTTAATGCTTATTCAATAACGAAACTGTTTTCCTTCTCTACTACTTTTGTGGAGAAGTTGTCTGCTTGGGACCTTTTTAAAAAATTACATTTCCCCAACAGGACATATAGTCTATGATACAGCTTCTTAAGTCAGTTCCCCAAGGAGTCATGGTTGGGTTGGTGATATGAAAAGTTGGCATAAGTGGAGCCAAAATAAAATGTACTCAGGGCAGCCATTCCAGAGGAACTGCCTTGAACGTCTTACTCCTTCAATCTTTTTATGTTTATAATGTAAGATGCATACTGACATTTTAAGACAGTGCATTAAAATTAATATTAATAGCTTTATTATATTGATTGGATTTTGAAATGATAGTATTTTGAATATACTGGGTATATTCAAATTAAGTTAATTCCAACTGTTGATTTTTATTTTTTCAGTACAGTCACTTTGAAAAGTAAATTACATTACATTTCCATTGGCTACTGATGGTGTGTGATCTCAGCGGGACCCTGAGAACTTCTTAGAAATCTGTCAGTTTCTCAACCTTGCTCACTCTCCTGTGCTCCATGGCAGATACTTCAAATCCAACTCACACTTTTCAAATGCCACTTCCTGCCACCTCCCACTCAGACTGTGCCAATCACCACATCTCCATTCCCTACCTAAAGAGAGAAGTGGTTAGACACTCAGACTGGCAGATTCTCACCCTTTTGTACTTTTCCTTTGCTCACAGTGGAAAAGATTCTTCCTCTTATCCTTGCCCAGGATCAAATATGTTTTTTAAACTTATATCTGCCCATCTCCTCAAACACTGATTTTTTTCAATACTTGAAATGTCTCCATATTTAGTGATTATTGCCTTTATTATTATAATTTAAGAAACATAAGCTTTCTTTCCTTTTATGGTCTTGAAGTTCACACAACTAGACACACAGCCCTTCCAATTCAGTATCTAGTTTGTGACAGTTCAATTAGCCTTTGCCATTATTCTTGACTTCCCAGAATAACTTGGGATCACTGACTACCATGTTTTTCTTGGCTTCTGGAATATCAAACTCTTCCAATTTGTCTCTGACTTACAGCTCTGTGATTTGTCACATAAGACTGCTGATCTTTAGAGTTTTGCCCTGGTTTCTTTTGATTTTATTACCTCTTTCTAAGTAACATTATCCATTCTTATGGTTATATCTAGAATTTATACACTGCTGATTATTATGAAATAAATATTTTCACTTCAGATAGTAATCTTGTAATTGCATCCAAGTTCTCCCTGGATTGAGTATTTGTAGCCTATCTACAGAATAATGTTTACTATTCTACCTGGACACTGGAGTTTCATTTTGGAGTTTGAGGCCAAGACCTCAGATACAAATATAATTTCATACTCTTTTTTCCCCACCTAAACTTCCACACCAAGAATTTCACAGAATACGGTGACTTTGGGGACATTATTTGGATATTTTTGTGTCTACTGGGCAAAATAATCTTAATATTCCTTTAAACACATTATTTAATGAGGTGAAATTCACAAAACATAAAATTAATCATTGTAAAGTGAACAATTCAGAGACATTTATTATATTCACAATGGTGTACACAGCTACTTCTATCTAGTTCCAAAATATTCTTATCACTCGAAGAAGAAGAAACCCTGTACCTTTGAGCTGATTCTCCACCCCTCCCCTTTTCTGGTTTGTAACCAACATTAGTGTTGACTCCTTTTCCCCCTAAATTAATAAAATCAATAAACAAAGATAATTTAAACTTCTGGGGCCATTTCTTTAATTGAGATTGTATATTCAAGCCACCATTTCATTTTGAAGAATAAATGAAATAGCATATGTAGGGCATCTGGCCAAATAACTGGGACATTGTAGACCCTGAGTAAAGATACTATTTTCCCTATCATACCTCTTTACATATATTTATTATTATATATTGAAGAAAAGACTGTATTCTCTGCAATACACTGACTGTCACTTTTTAACATGGAACATTTCACAGCTTATACAAAGTTTTTTGCTTAGTATGTAATTTATCCTTTAAACCACTCTGAAGGGCAAAAAGAAAAGAAAAGAACAAAGATGATAAGAATGGAAGGAGGGAAGAGGTGGAAAACAAAAGAGATGATTTGATTTTAACTAACAAAAGGAAGTTCAGGGCCACAGACTATGTTAGTCTGAGCAAGAGCCAGGGCAGAAACCTCAATTCACTGACTTTCAGCTCAACCACTTTCCAGTTGGCTTCACTGCTCTCAATGGACTCCTAGACAAAGGCGTCTCTAAAACATAAAAGAATGCTAAAGAGGGTGATTCGTGGGGGGCAAATTGAAATTTCCCAAAGAACAGTCTCTCAGGCCTAAGAAAGTCACTTTCTACAGTCAGCGCTGCACAGCAGGGAAATCTTGAAGGCCTTCCATTACTTATAAATGCGAGCCAGAAAAGCAGAATGAGTAGAAAAGAACTGGAAAGTTTGACTGCACAGTAAACAATAAAGCAGTGAAAGCCAGGTTTCTAAGAAAGGGAAATCATTGGAAGAATGCCAGGAAACTGAATAATTCTAAATTGAAAACTATGAAAAAAATCTGTAACTTCAACTGGAAATCAATTAGATAATACAGAAGGTGTGCATGCATGTATATATGTGTATGTGTGTGTCTTTTTTTCTTTAACTGTTAATTCTAACATTTAGATATTAATATTAATAAGAGTAAAGTACAACACAGAAAAAAACTCTGAAGGATTTATATATTTTCTTAAAAAACAAAAATAAGCATAAACTGCAAACTAAATTATTAATGCACTTGTGTAAAAATAACTACTATGGTAATGATATTTTAGTAACCATAATTAATATATATAAATTTACTGCCTTGAATCCTTTTAATAATAAGATGATCTTATAATTTTCCATGTATAAATCTTTTACATCCTTAGTTAAGCTTATTCTTAGATATTTTATTCTTTTTGAAGTAATTGTGAATGGGATTGTTTTCTTAATTTCCTTTTCTATTAGTTTATTATTGGCATATAAAAATCAACAGATTCCTGGATATTAATTTTGTATCTTGCTACTTTGTTGAATTTGTTTATCAGTTCTAGCAGTTTCTTGGTGGACTCTTTGGGGTTCTCTATGTACAGTATCATGTCATCTGCAAATACTGACAATTTTACATCTTCCGTTACAGTTTTGATGCCTTTTATTTCTTCTTCTCGGCTGATTGCTATGGCTAGGGTTTCCAGTACTGTGTAGAATAAGAGAGGTGAAAGTGGATATCCCTGTTTTGTTTCTAATATTCAAGAGAATGTTGTAGTTTTTGCCCATTGAGTATGATGCTGGTAGTGGGTTTGTAATATATGGCCTTTATTATGTTTAGGTTCCTTCCATTCCTACTTTGCTGAGAGTTTTGATCATAAATGGGTCCTGGATTTTATCAAAAGCTTTTTCTGCATCTATTGAAGTAATCATGTGGTTTTTATCCATCATTTTATTTATGTGGTGAATCACATTTATTGATTTGCAAATGTACCAACCTTGCATTCCCAGAATAAATTCCAATTGATGATGGTGTATGATCTTTCTGACGCATTGCTATATTCAGTCTGTTAATATTTTGTTGACGATTTTAAGATCTATGTTCATGAGCGATATTGGCCTATAATTTTTAATTTTTGTAGTATCTTTTATTGGTTATGGATTTAGGATAATGCTGGCCTTGTAAAATGAGTTTGGGAGTCTTCCCTCCTCTTGAATTTTATGTAACAGTTTGAGAAGGAGAGGTGCTAGTTCTCCTTGGAATGTTTGGTAGAATTCACCTGTGAAGCCAAGATACAAACAAGTGGAAGCATATACCTTGTTCATGAATAGGAAAGATTAACATAATTAAAATGTCCATACTACCCAAAGCAATCTATAGATCCAATTCCTATCAAGAGTCCAATGACATAGTTCTAAGAACTAGAATATATATTTCAAAAATATATATGGAACGACAAAAGGCTACACATAGCAATAATGAAGAAACCAATGAGATAGATTAACAAAAGAAAATGACCAAGTTTCATTTCATATGTGCATATGGGAAACTACATATATGTGTCGTTCAGAGATAGAAAGCTAAAATAAGATATAAGTGGCATCCTGAGCTAAGGATGAGGTTAAGTGCCTTGGGGCTTCGGAGGGGAAGAGCGCAATTCACAGGGGATGATAAGGCCATGAGTTCACTAACTAGAAGTTACCCCAGCATATAGAGAAGTGATTAAAAATTATTTCTTATGGTAACTCTTATTATGGGCAAAGTCCCTGGTTTAAATTCTGGAAGTGAGAGGTAAAAGTTAGTCTTGAGCCTGCAGCATGTCAATTGCCTTCACCTCGAAATAACCCACATGCCAAAGTAGCACAGCGTGGGAAAAACAGTTCTGAACCTCTTCACTGAACAGTATGTATTTTCCTTTAAAAATTTAATGACTTAAATTTTGGATTTTAAAACAAAAATTTTCTGGACACTTTATTACATAAATTTTACTATTCCTCCATATTTTTTTTTCTGGAAAGTTTTTTTTTTTTTTTCATTACTCTTGATTCCCCAAAGCGCTACTATTACATACCTAAGCTCTGTATATCAAATGCTTCTCTTCAAAACTTAAAGAGGCGACTCTGTCCTTAGACTCAGGGTAATGTTTAGTTTAAGTCCATACAGAATTGGGATAAATGGGGCGATAACCTTCTGACTAGTGTAAACAGTGCCACAAGGTGCTGATCAGCACCTCCTCCTCTTAGCTTTCGGATTCTATGCACAGTCTATGGAATTTTGAGCAGTTCTTTAATTAGCCGATATTAGACTTTGAGATAGACCCAGAAGAGAAGATTACATGTACTCTGAATTATTCCAACCCAGGGGTATTTTGTATTGCTTCATGCTCAGTCACTGAGATGACTCAGACCTGCTTTTAAATGATGGCATACCCTTTTTTTTTTTTCACCATTTGATATCTCTAAAAATAGTTAAGATACTTTCACTAAGAGAAGATAATTTTCTTTATATCAATTTCATTATGAAATAAAACTAGACAAATTCATGTCATATTATCAATGATTACATTAAAATCCTGTTTCTGTCAAGCTAGTATCTCTTTTATCTTTTTCTTCTTAAACTTACTTCAATATTAATTGGTAACCTGGAAGTGGAAGAAGGGCACTGGGTCATATTTCTTCTGGAGAAGTTGCCATGTTGAATAATGGTATAGACAAATAGGTACTTAGCTTCTTCAGGAAGAAAGTTTTATTTGGAAGGGGAGTTTTAAATTAGAACTACATTAAATTATCTGAGAAGGGCATGGGTGTTGGATACATTCAAAAGTTTCAAAGAGAAGTTTTAAAACAACTACAATAAAGCTAAAGCCTTTAAAAATATAAGAAGCAAGGGATAGCACTCTGCTATGTGTTATGTATGTTGATAATTGTAACTAAATAGTCTCAAAAGCATCAGTCTCTTCAAATGCCAAACTATTTTTTAGGAAGTGGGGTAAGAGGAAGACATTAATTTTATTGTCATCTACTCCTGATATTCAGTCTCCTAATTTCAGTTTTCTTGTTGAGAAATGAGTAGAAATCATCCCATTTTGTTTGATTAGACTATTACCTAGAGTTATGAATCAAGAAAACATTTGATGTTAGGTATAAAAAACACAATCAAGGATTAGGAAAAGAGTAACATTAAAAAATATATATGGACAATATACAGACCACCTTGAAGTAAACTTTGCTTTGCTTTGATAGGGAATGTTTGAGCAATTGTCTAAAGACAAATTTACATAGACCTCATGAAATATACGATAGATTTAGCTTCCTTTTTATTATCATATTTTTTTTTTACTTCAGCAAAAAATAAAATACAGCCTTTTCTTGGCTTCAAACAAAATATCATGAAGTATTAAGGCCACTTAGTTTAAACTGAACTAAAAAGCTCATTTATTTAAGATAGCCCAGTAACTCAAGAAAATTTTCAGCTTAAATTGTATAACTGGTTCAATTTTTCATTTTTTATCGTAGTTGCAAATGTTTAAAAGAGTTTTATTCTAACTTACTGTAAACTTTGCGGCTTAACATCAGTTGTGTATGAATGCACAGCTAGTCATGACCTTGAATCTATGCCCCTGATATATATATAACAACATTTAAGAAAAGAGTTTTTTAGTATCTCTCAGATCAGCTGTGACCTCTGCAGTAACAATCACCAACGGGGCACAGAGGTGGCATTAAATTATTTAATTATCCGATATCAACCTATTTCCCAATCCTATATCCAGTGACTTTCTTAATATTCTTTTTGATCCTGTCATTTCAAGTGAGTTGTTTCTATAGGCCTTGTTTTCTCACATCCATGGTTGTGCTCACTTTCTCTCACAAACTATCCACTGAACTTTTCAAAATCATTAAGTTCTAACTAAATTTTCTTCTACAAAGTCCATGAGAAGAAGAATTGTGTTTAAATTATCAATTTGAGTCTAAGGGGACATGAATAGTGCTTGACATATAATGGTTGCACAATATAGGCTTGTTGTATAACTTAACAAACCTCTACTCATCCAATTGTTATATTCCTATGCTTATGATATGTTATAACCATATTGATATGCTTTATCTTGATTATTTCTTATAGTGGGGCTGTGTGGAAGGTAACCTTACTCTGCAAATAAAAGCAATTAATATCTGGAAGTCTTATCTAATATGGATTTAATCCAAGTTATTCTAAGATCAAGTTGCGTACATTTTACTAAATCTAATCATGACTCCCTCTACTGCCAACGTCCATTGTTTCACAAGAGAATGGATAATGTAGCTAGAACACATCAGTTATGTGTTCTGAGTGACCAGAGTGCCCTATTGTGACACTGAAACTAATATAGACAAAGATGGTCTTGGTCTCTACTTTTTTTTTAATTGCATTTTTTTCCAAAATGGCAAAATTGCCATCTTGTCCTCTTACTCACCTTGTCTCTACTTTCTTTTTTAAGTCATGAATTGAAAAGACTTTTTTTTACATTTAATGAGAATCTTTATGCTCTTGTCACCTGGAAAAAATTTGCTTAGGACTTTAGAGTATTATCATCGGCAGCCGTCCGTCTCGAGAGACGATGGCGTAGCTTCTTGAGAGTCTATCTGCACTGCCGAGAATGGCTGTGCAGTCCGACTCGGGAGTGACAATCCCTGCCGCACTTGTTACAGGTGAAGGCAGATGGCTGTTGTTGCTGCTGTTGACGCTGCTTCTGCCTCGATCTTTTCTGGACCGCCTCCTCGTTGCGCGCAGCCTCCGCGCGTGACGTACCTTGCCTGACCGCGAGCCTCCAGGCTAGGCGGTCGTCTGCTTGAACTTACCATGTGTTGAGGTTGATGGAGCATTGTGTCATGTCCTTTTTGCAGATGTCTTTGAACCGCAGTTTGGGGCGCCCTGTCATCCTCTGGCCTTCTGCTAGCTCGCCGTAGAGGAGATCTTTGGGAATACGGCCTGCATCCATTCTTTTGACATGGCCGAGCCACCTGAGGCGTCTCTCACTAAGAACTGCATGCAAACTGCTCATGTTGGCTCGCTTCAGCACCTCGGTGTTGGGAACCTTATCCTGCCAGGCGACATGCAGGACGCGTCGCAGGCACCTCATGTGGAAGCTGTTGAGTTTCCTTTCGTGCCTTGCATAGGTGGTCCACGTCTCGCTGCCATAGAGGAGAGTGCTGAGTACGCAGGCTTGGTAGATGCGCAGTCTGGTTTTCTCAGTGAGGCTGGAATTGTTCCATGCTCGCCGGTTCAGTCTGGCCATAACTGTGGCTGCCCTGGCGATTCTCCGGTTGACCTCCAAGTCGACTGACAGAGAGCTCGAGATGGTGGACCCGAGGTAAGTGAAGTCGTTGACAACCTCCAGGGTGTATCCGTCGATGGTGATGCATGGGGGAGTCCCCGTGCCTTGAGCCATAACATTCGTCTTCGTCAGGCTGATGGCTAGTCCGAACTCCTTGCATGCGTGGGAAAGGCAAGTGACAAGCTGCTGGAGTCCCTCTTCGGAGTGTGATGTCAAGGCTGCATCGTCGGCGAAGAGCATCTCACGGATGAGCACCTCTTTGACTTTGGTCTTGGCTCGTAGACGGGCCAGGTTGTAGAGCTTGCCATCGGATCTGGTGTGAATGAAGACACCCTCGCTGCAGTCCTTAAAGGCGTATTGGAGGAGCATGGAGAAGAAGATTCCGAACAGCGTAGGTGCGAGGACGCAGCCCTGCTTTACTCTGCTGCTGACTGGGAAGGCCTCAGAGGTTGCGCCGTTGTAGGACACCGTGCTGTGCATGTTGTCGTGAAAGGACATGACCACAGCAAGCAGATGTGGTGGACAGCCAATCTTCCGTAGCAAGCTGAAGAGACCGCTTCGACTGACCAGATCAAACGCCTTCGTGAGGTCGATAAAGGCGAGGTAGAGTGGTTTATGCTGCTCGTGACACTTCTCCTGCAGCTGGCGTAGGGAGAAGATCATGTCCACTGTTGAGCGGCCAGCTCTGAAGCCACACTGGGACTCTGGGTAGATGCGGGAAGCAAGGGTCTGCAGGTGGGCAAGAGCGACCCGGGCGAATACTTTGCCGACAACGCTGAGGAGAGAGATGCCCCGGTAGTTGTTGCAGTCGCTGCGGTCTCCTTTGTTCTTGTACATGGTGATAATGTTGGCGTCTCTCATATCCTGGGGGATGTAACCCTCCTTCCAGCAGAGACAGAGTAGATGGTGGAGCGGCTGTAGCAGGACTGGTTTCCCGCTCTTTAGGATTTCTGGAGGGATTCCGTCGCTTCCTGGTGCTTTCCCGCAAGCAAGGCGGTCGATGGCTTTGCTGAGCTCTGCCGCAGTAGGTGGGGTGTCTAGCTCCTCCATGACTGGTAGGTCTGGGATGGCGTTAAGAGCAGTGTCTGTTACGGTGTTCTTCGTTGCGTACAGCTCGAGGTAGTGCTCGGTCCACCGCCGCATTTGCTGTTCCTGGTCAGTGATGACCTCACCTGTCTTGGACTTAAGGGGGGCGATCTTGGAGGGGATTGGGCCTGTTGCCTTCTTGATACCCTCATACATTCCTCGTGCGTTGCCTATATCGGCGGCTTCCTGGATGCTTCTGCACAGGTTTAGCCAATAGGTGTTGGCACAGTGGCGGGCGGTCTTCTGGACTTTGTTCCTGGCAGCCCGTAGAGCTTGAAGTGTACTGGGAGTGGGCATGGCCTTGTAAGCCAGTAGGGCCTTCCTCTTAGCCTCGATCACGGGTTCCATTTCTTCCCAGTGAGCCTCGTACCAGTCAGCGTTCTTCCGCTCTTTCTTCCCATAAGCAATAATGGCGGAGTTGTATATGGGGTCGCGGAGACGTGGCCAATTGGATTCGATAATGTCATCTGCCGCCGTTCCCTCGCCGAGTGCATCTTCCATCCTGTTGATGAATTGCTGGGTCTTAACTGGGTTGCTGGCACAACTGGTGTTGATGCGTGGGCGACCCTTCATCTTGGAGTGGTGCAACCTCTTCGGCGTTATGCGCACCTTGCTTACCACGAGGGCATGGTCCGTGTCGCAGTCTGCACTGTGGTAGCTGCGGGTGAGGAGGGTGCTGCCAATATCCGTTCTTCTGGTGATGACGAGGTCAAGCTGGTGCCAGTGGCGGGAGCGGGGGTGCCTCCATGACACCTGGTGGATCTCTTTGCACTTGAAGAATGTGTTTGTCATGCACAGGCCGTGGTGACACAAAAGCTCAAGCAGTCGCTGACCATTCTCATTGATCTTTTCTCTCCCAAAGTTTCCGAGGCAGGTGGGCCAGGCCATGTGGTCAGCTCCTACTCTTGCGTTGAAGTCTCCAAGGAGATAAAGAGCGTTACTTCTGGGGATCTTGGATAACGCTTCGTCCAGTGCATGGTAGAACTGTTCTTTCTCTTCGGTGGTGGCGCAGAGGGTTGGGGCGTACGCGCTAAGAATGCTGACTGGGTCGAAAGTTGTTGACAATCGGAGGGTAAGTAATCTCTCTGTGCCTCCTGTGGGTGGCTCTATGGAGTTAACAAGCGTGTTCTTCACAGCGAACCCAACACCGTGCTGTCTTGGTTGGTCCGGAGACTTCCCTTGCCAGTAGAAGGTGTAGTTGGTTTCTCTGATAGTTCCGTTGTCGGCCAACTGGGTCTCCTGTAGAGCCACAATGTCGATGTTTAGTCGTGCCAGTTCCCTGTTGATGACGGCGGTTTTCCTGGCACCATTGATCCACGGAAGGTCTGCAGTAAGTCCGGGACACATGGTCCTGATGTTCCAGCTAGCGAGGCGAAGAGCTGGAGGCTTCTTTCTTGTTGTTTGCTTGGAATTGCCTGGTGCGAGTGTTTTGTGGCCCACTTTTCAAGAGACGCCTCTCTGATCCCCACGCACCCAGTGGGGCAGGCGAGCCCTGGCGAGATGGCACCTAATTGGCTGGGGGCTGCCCAGCTTGAGGCGGGCGGTAGCTGTCCAGTGAGGTGTGATGACCTCTCCCACTGTCAGAGGAGACCCCTGGCGCTTGTTTCCTTCACCAATCGGATGAGCTTATAACCGGTATCTGTCTCCTCCCGTGTTGAGTCGACATCTTGCGATGACACTGGAGTGTCCTCTCCAGTGAAGCTACAAAGCCTGGGCAGGGTGATATGGAGGGCCAGCTGTTGCCCATGCAGCAGACCCCCCCTCTCTTCGCAGCTGAAGGATCCAAGGGGAAAGACAGAGTCAATACAGCTTGGCTTCAGATGCGCCGCAGGAGTTGCTGGTGTTGACTACAACGTCAAACCGCCTTAGGGACTCCGGCTACGGATTTTCTGTCGGGGTTTACTCCCTTAGCCTTTTCCCTGAGGAGGTATGCCGCAAGGCAGCGGAGGTTTGGAGTCAGAGTTTCCCTTCTCCTTAGCCTTTCCCCTGAAGAGGTATGCCGCAAGGCAGCGGAGGTTTTTTGGAGTCAGAGTTTTCCTTCTCTGGTGTGCCCTGACTGGAAGATCGAACCAGCGACACTTAGCTCGCAGGCCGACGCTCAATCCACTGAGCCAAACCAGTCAGGGGTTTTAGAGTATTAATGCTCTGAGGATTGTAGTGTAGGAGTGTGTTTAGTGGTGTTTTCTCCTAGTTGAAATAAACCTGGAAATAAGTTTCATGCATTCACACAGGTAATACAGCAAAGATAAGATTCAGAATATGTCAAACAGTAACAACCTCTCCACCTAGTTAAATTGAGTAAAATTGGCTTTAATAACTCAATTATTTTAATAAGTGAAAAGTGAGTCCCTGAAAAAGATGAAGTATATCTCATAACCAAAAGGAAGAAAGAATAGGGAAGATAATTTTACAAAACTGTCTAAGAGTCAACCCAAAGAGCAAATAATGCATTATAAATGACCATAATTCAGTCAAAAACTGACAAAATATTTAAAAACATACATCTAAAGCAATATTGTACAAGCAGTGGATTAAAAATGACCTAGAATATTATATAGTTATGGAAGTGAATGTGATTGTTGTCATCTACTGATATAGAGGGAAGAATATATACATTGTTAAAAGAGAAAGATGTAGGTTAATACATATGGTATAATAAAATAAGTACAAAACTCCTCCTGTAACATTTATCAACATTGTTTTCTTCAGACAATCACTGGTGGGAAGTGGGAGAGAGAGGTGACAATGATTATTTTTCTTTATATATTTTATACCATTAAACTTCTCATGGTGATCAGAATTCTGTGTGCTAAATTTATAATTTTACAGTAGAATCTAATAAAATAAAACAAAAGTATTCAGAAAAATAGTTTTTCACGCACCATGCACAATTTCTTCTTGCTCGTGTTTTGATTTTCAAGTGACTTTATTTTTATATTTTTTATTCCCATTTGCCCTCCCACCTCCCATTAGGAAACCATCACCTTGTTCTCTTTATAGGCCTGTTTCCTTCTGTTTTGTTTATTTACTCATTTAAATTTTTTTTTTTTTGGTGGATTCCACATATAAGTGAAATCTTATGGTATTTTTCTTTCTCTTTTTGACAATATAAGTACATCCATGTTGTCACAAATAACAAGACTTCATTCTTTTTTTAAAAATTGTTGACACTATTTCAGATGTCCCCCATTCCCCCCCTTCTGTGTCCATGGGCTATGACTATATGCATATATGTTCCTTGGCTAATATATTCATTATTTTTATTTGCTGAATAAAATACTGTTGTATATATGCACTGACAGGCTATTAGTCTACAGATGGACCCTTAGCTTGTTTCCATACCTTGGCTATTGTAAATAAAGATGCAATGAACACATAGAGATGCATGTGTTCTTTTAATCTGAGCATTTTGATAACCATTACTTTGAACTCTATGTCTGATAATTGCTTGTCTCAATTTCACTTAGCTATTTTTCTGGAAATTCCTCCTTTCTTTTGTTTGGGTCAAATTAGTATTTTGATAACTACCTAGAGGTGGGATTGCTGGGTCACATCGTATTTCTGTTTTTAATTCTTTAGAAATCTTCATACTGTTTCCATAGTGGCTGCATCAATTTACATTCCACTGACAGTGTATGAGGTTTCCCTTTTCTCCACACCTTTACAAGTAGTTGTTATTTGTTAATTTAATGATGATAGTCATTCTGACTTGTGAGGTGATACCTCATTGTGGTTTTAATTTGAATTTCCCTCATGATTAGTGATCTTAAACATCTTTTCACATATCTGTTGACCATTTGTATGTCCTCTTTGGAGAGTGTTTCTTCATGTCTGCTGCTCATTATTTAAATGAGATTGTTTGTTTGTTTTTGGTGTTAAGTTATATGATTTGCTTACATAATATCAATATTAACCCCTTATTAAGTATATCATTGACAAATATATTCTTCCATTCAGTAGGTTATGGTTTTGTTTTTGTTGAGGGTTTTCTTTGCCGTGCAAAAACTTTTTAGTTTAATGAAACCCATTTGTTTATTTTTGTTTTTGTTGCTCTTACCCAAGGAGACATGTTAAAAAGATATTGCTAAGAGTGATGTCAAAGAGTTTATTTCCTATATTTTTTCTAAGAGTTTTATGTTTTCATGTATTACATTAATTCATTTAATTCATTTTATTCACTAATAAAAAAGTTCAGTTAGGTTGCAGTATAAATAATCAATATACAGAAATCTGTTACATTTCTATACATCAATAATAAGTTATCAGAAATAGAATTTAAGGAAATAATCCCACTTACAATTGCATAAAAAAATCATAAGAAACCTAGGAATAAATTTACCAATGACATAAAAGACACATATTTTGAAAACTATAGAATATTAAAGAAAGTTAACAACACACAAATAAATGGGAGAATATAACTTTCTCATGGATTGGAAGAATTAATATTGTTAAAATCTCCTTATTACATATAGCAATAAATAGATTCAATGCAATTCCTATTAAAGTACCAATGGCATTCTTCTCAGAATTAGAACATGATAATGTTTACATGGTTCCTTGTAAAAATTTGAAATCTTCTTTAACGTTGAAAACGAAGAATAAATGAAAAGGAAAATGAAATCAGTCATTAAAACATTCTTCAAATACTTGAACAACTTTCCAATTGGAAATTGAGGTACATGTTCTGTAACATGTCAAGAAACGGGCTTTGAGCCAATTGGTAAAAACAACAGAAGTTCCATTTTGTCTTTGAGCCATTCTATAGTTTAAATTTCTTTTCAACTTAAGGAAAAACTCTCACTTTGAGATTTGAGGTTTTCCAGCTGAGGTTTTGTAAACATTAATGGAAACATTATAGAAGACATTCAAGTACCAAAGACTTCCACATTGCTTCCAGATATAAGGAGGTATATTTGCTTGCTTGTAAGGATCAAGTAGGAATTGGGGACCTGTTTTTAGAAAACCCAACAATATGGGTCTTCTAAAAACAACAATAAGGGAGTGGAAATAATACCCTAAAAAGTTAAAAGGAAAGAAGAAAAAGATCAATATAGACAATAAAATTTAATTTTAACAGAAGCACCAAATAAAGGGGAAAAGAAACTTATATTTCCTTCAAAACTTATATTCTGTTAAAACTGAGCATCTGATAAAATTTTGACTTGACTGACAAGTTCAGCTCTCACTAGGATGAAGGCTCAAGAAAGAAAACGTACTGGATTTCTCCCTGTCAACAAGGTGCAACAAATGATGGATTGTAAGTAAGGGGAAAGTTGTATAAAAAATTACTAGGTTCATTTTCAGTTTACAGTTGGAAAGTTTGACAACTTTTCCAGCCTAAAAGGAAGTGAATTTAACAACAACAAAAAAAATGTTCAGCAATATGAGTAACATAACGTATCCAGAAAGTCTAAAAGAAGAGTCAGTACAAAAATCAGAATCTCATTTAATTATTCTAAAAAAAATAAAATGGATAGCATCTCAATATAAATAAACAAATAAGAAATATAATAATTTTTATTTTTTTCCAAAATTACTTTATATAATTTATTGACTCTACTAATGCTATGAAATTCCTTTTATATGTTTATTGAACTAAACTGTTAAGGAAATAAGGTCTAATAAGAACTAGAGTTTTAAAACTGGTATGCCTTAGTTCTTTCAAAAAAAATATAACAGTATTGAGATGGATACTTATATAAGTATATGAAAATTAAAATATAGTGTTAAAACAACCTTAATAAAAGGAGGCAATGATGTACATTAAAAAATGTCTTCTTTTGGCTTTCTAGAGTTATCAGATGTTCGTTAGGAGATAAGGTAAAAGGAATTTCTTGCAGAGGAAAACACATAGATACTATGGTATTTCAGAAAACTAAATAGCTTGATAGACTGGAAGAAAGACTATGATACAAGTACATGTAAGAAAGCATAGTTAGATGTTTAGATTGATTATAAAGACCTTGAATACTTTTCTAGAAGTCAGCACACTTTATCCTATAAGCTTTGGAAACATTAATTTTAGCTTCTGTCAGGAGCATAGAAACTAAAGTTGTAAAGACTAAAGGCAGAAAGAGCAATTAACAATAGTCAGGCTTAAAATAAGGTAATGACAGTGGCTATGAATAAGAGAGATAGGAGAACTACTTTGGATAAATGTGTATTGGTCTTTCAGTACTTACTACCAGAATCAATAGCTTATTAAAGAGCATAAATTCTTCAAGGTTTTTTTCCCCCTTTTTCTCTTAATATGAAATATGGAAGCAGTTGTTTATAAAAGGATTAATAAATTCTCTTTATTTTGTTTCATCAAAGAAGCAAGACCAATTCCTGCCTTAGAAGATGATATAAAATGGAATAATATCTGTTTCTTCTTTGTTCAGAGAAAACAGGACAATTGCTGACAAAGCACTGCTCTTGATCATCTGAAATAAATCTTTTAGATTCAGGTTTCATATATGACTCACTTTTCCTTTGCTATTCAGTTAAATTGCATAATGATATACATTTAATTCTGTACATATCAGCAAGATATTCTAGCATTTAGAAGGGAATGTGGAAGTCAAATTTAAAAATATGATTATAAGTATTTGTAGCTATTTTTGTCCTTCAGCTGGTATTCTTAAAAACTTCTGTGGCATCTCAATGGCACAGTTCTATTGGCTGGAAACATAGGCGTGAATAAAACTGACCAAACTCTAGCTGCCACAGAGCTTTTCTTCTGTTGAGAGTGAAAAACTTTATTATGCTGGATGTTGATGAAGAGTACTAAACATGAATGAAGGATAGAATGTGCTGCATTGGGATTTCAGATTATAAAAACAATGGACACAGAAAAGCTTTTGAATTGACGGCATTTGAGTTCAGGCCTAACCGAGGTAACCAAGTAACTCATGCTAATACTTGGTGATGAAATGCTCTGGTTAGATGAATTAAAGGCGACACATCTGAGACAAATTCATTCCCGGTGAGTTTGACAAATTAGAAGACAGTGTGGCTGAAGCACAGGGAACAAGTGGGAGGTAGGGGATTAAATAAAAGATATTGGGTGATTAGATCATGTAAGACCTGTAGGCAATTATAAGGACTGTGCCTTTTCTTTTGAGTAAAATGGAGACCTTGTATGGTTTTGATGATTGGCATGATTAGATATACATAAACTGAGGATAATTGGTTAGGAACAGGTGATAGGTTGAAAAGTCAAAGCAATTATTCAGGTGAGAGATGATGTATTGTACTTGGCTCAGAGCTGTGGAGATACTAAAAGTATTATAATATGTAAATTAATTTATTTAAAAACGAGAAGGTCTATTTTTTGGATGATCACAAATAAGGAGTTATTTTTATACTCCTCCCTATAATTGTCTTATAATGGAACCAATATCATATTTTTCCATGGTTCTGTTATTTAACTATGAGAGAATATGACTTTGAGATGGACATTGGTTCATGAAAAATGACGTATTTGTACTGAGCTTCTCTTAAACATCATGGGCTCAATCTCATACCAGAGAACATCTCTGCTAGAGAGATGTGCACTGTGCAAGCTGCACCTCATGTGCATGGCTAAGATCTTTTATGTGAATAAACTCTGACTACAACCGTTAAACAGTGGGTTTGTTTCTTATGTTCCATTGCCACAAGGTTGTTAATCAAAATTTGGGTGTCATTTCCCATAGGTTTGTTCTCTCCTAGGGAGCTGCTCATTAAATATTATTAGTAGCTTATACCAAGAAATGAAACATTTGCATCACAAGGTAAGAAAATAACGAGGATACCTGCAGTTCGTAAACACGTTTGAAATTTACTTTATTTTTCATCTCAAAAATTGTGCCAATCCACATGAGGGATTTTTAGGATATTTCAATAAAGTGTTCCACTTAACTGTTATTATTATTATTATTTTTTTTCATCTAAGACAGGGAATACTTTATTCAAACCCTTCAGAGAAGTGGACTAGCTGGGTCTGTAACAAAGCTTCATGTTTTAAAGCATAGGCCAGTAATTGTATGAGTATACACTGCTACATACAAGTTAACTGATCAGACCACAACTTTTCATGTTTGAAACAGAATAAGCTTCCCTGTAAAAGCTGCACCATTGACGTTTTAACTTTAGTATTCCTCTCCTTCAACAGAGTCCACACCAAGCTCCTCATAATCCTTCTCTAGGGCAGCCATGTCCTCACGGGCCTCAGAAAACTCTCCTTCCTCCATGCCCTCACCCACGTACCGGTGGACAAAGGCACGCTTGGCGTACATCAGGTCAAACTTGTGGTCCAGGCGAGCCCAGGCCTCAGCAATAGCTGTGGTGTTGCTCAGCATGCACACAGCTCGCTGTACTTTGGCCAGGTCTCCACCAGGCACCACAGTGGGAGGCTGGTAATTAATGCCAACTTTGAAGCCAGTGGGGCACCAGTCCACAAACTGGATGGTACGCTTGGTCTTGATAGTGGCAATGGCAGCATTGACATCTTTGGGAACCACATCACCACGGTACAACAGGCAGCAAGCCATGTATTTACCGTGGCGAGGGTCACATTTCACCATCTGGTTTGCTGGCTCAAAGCACGCATTGGTGATCTCTGCTACAGAAAGCTGTTCATGGTAGGCTTTCTCAGCAGAGATGACAGGGGCATATGTGGCAAGAGGGAAGTGGATGCGGGGATAGGGCACCAGGTTGGTCTGGAATTCAGTCAGATCGACATTCAGGGCTCCATCAAACCTGAGGGAAGCAGTGATGAAGGACACAATTTGACCTATCAACCTATTCAGGTCAGTGTAGATTGGGCGCTCAATATCGAGGTTTCTACGACAGATGTCATAGATGGCCTCATTGTCAACCATGAAGGCACAATCAGAGTGCTCCAGGGTGGTGTGGGTGGTGAGGATGGAGTTGTAGGGTTCAACTACAGCTGTGGAAACCTGGGGGGCTGGGTAAATGGAGAACTCCAGCTTGGACTTCTTGCCATAATCGACAGAGAGACGCTCCATCAGCAGGGAGGTGAACCCAGAACCAGTTCCCCCACCAAAGCTGTGGAAAACCAAGAAGCCCTGAAGACCTGTGCACTGGTCAGCCAGTTTCTGAATTCGGTCCAGGACAAGGTCAATGATCTCCTTGTCAATGGTGTAGTGTCCACAGGCATAGTTATTGGCAGCATCTTCCTTGCCTGTGATCAGCTGCTCAGGGTGGAAGAGCTGGCAGTAGGTACCAGTGCGAACTTCATCAATGACTGTGCGTTCCAGGTCTACAAACACTGCCCTGGGCACATGCTTGCCAGCACCTGTCTCACTGGAGAAGGTGTTGAAGGAGTCATCTCCCCCCCCACCCCCAATGGTCTTGTCACTTGGCATCTGGCCATCAAGCTGGATGCCATGTTCTAGGCAGTAGAGCTCCTAGCAGGCATTGCCGATCTGGACACCAGCCTGGCCAACGTGGATGGAGATACATTCACGCATGGTTGTTGCTTTGCGGCTGCCTAATGGATGACGGAGAGGAAGAAGAGAGGTTGTTGCTTCTTACAGCGTGACTCTTAAGCGGTCGATCCACTTAACTGTTATTAATTAAATTTAAATGTTAATTTATATGTTTTCTTATCATAGACTCAACATAATTTTGTAGATTTACTTCGTTCCACATGAAAACATCTATTCCTAATCCCACTCATACTACATTATTGCTTTACCAAATTTGGGGGTGTATATCCTACTTTCTTTCCGGTCATCACTCATTTTTTCACTAGCCTACAAAAATCTTTGAAAACATCCCCATATCCCAACACCACTATGTCCCAAGCCATTGCATTTTATTTGCCCTTGTTGCTTTCCCAGAAGCCCTGGATACTAGTACTATGTTACTGTCAGACTACATTGTAACTATTAGTAAGTATGGTAAAACTTGATAAAGTTTTTTTTTTTTAACTTTCAAGATTCATGAAAATATATTACATTTAGAATGAATATTTCTAAAATATTTTTTACTCTAATATTAGACATTCTGAGGTCAGTTTGCATTAGCTTTCTTATGAGAACTTTCAGTGTTTTCTTGTGTTTCATACATTGTTTATTTGGCCATATTTGGTATGCCAGATAAATATTGTCAAAACAAACTCTGCTCTGAATTGCACTGGGGCCCAAAGTTTTAGAACCATCAATATTTAAATGACATATCATGTCTGTATATCTGGCATACTCAGGAACTTCATTCCAGAACTGTTTATTTATTTGTGTGATGAACTAATATTTTCATAGCTTCCAAAATTTTTCTTTTTGAGTGTATATTCACAGAAAAGTTAAAACATATCTTTGAATAGCGAGAATGATATAATGAACTATTATGTATTCATTGCTTAGCTTAGCTAGGATCAGCATCAACCTTTAGTTAGTTTAGTTTATTCTTAAAAGCTCATTTTCTCCCTATATTCTTATCTATTATTTTGAGTATATCTTTCATTACATTATTTTATTTATACATATTTCAGTACATAATCCTTAAGATATTTTTAAACCCAGGCATAACAAATTATAACTAAAAACCAATAGTTTCTTAAGAAAAGAGCTATCAGTGTTCCATTGTTCCCATTCTTCTGCAGACCTTGCATATCACAAGAATTGGCTTTTTAAAATAAATTCATAATAATCATAGATTTTACTTGATGCCAGACTTTACTAATAATTCAAGTGATGAAAGTAAAAACTGACATAGAGATAGCATTCCTCTTTCTTGAGAGGAGCTCCATTCACATGTAACTTCCTAATTGCCCCCCTTCCCCATCAATACATTTTAGTTCAGGAGTACAAGATTATAAATTGTGCTAACCATGTGTATAGTCAGTACAAGCAGAGAGAAAGAGAGCTATTTAGATTGGTTGCTTCTTAGATGTTATTCAGGTGTTATAGGTTAATTATCTATGGGTAAAGAGATTAAAGAGATAAAAATTTCAATATATATATACACATAAGCAAGTTAAGTTCTGAAAAGTAGGGAGTTCTGGTGAAGCCAGTATTTCCCCAAAGAGATAAAATTGAGTTAGTTATACTCTGCTCTTAATTATTTTTTCTCTTCATATATGTCCTTACAGATATTTCCAAATAAAATCCCAATATTGGAATTAGTGAACTATTTCCTTATCATATTAAATGAATTGATATCTCTTCCCTTTCTCTAATTTTTCTCTTCTTGCAATTGTAAGAGAGCAGGCATTTGCCACCCCAAAGTATGTCTCTGGCATGAGGATTATTTTGGGCTGATTACTTTTAACAATAGAAAGGCTCAGGGACAGCTTTTTACCTCCCCCTCCACTGCCTAAAATAAATTAGATAAAGACCCTGGTCCAGGAAGAGCACTCACTCATCAAAAATATATTTACAAAGAATATGGGCTAAGTGCAGTAGGGTGAACTGGGGCAGGGTTTGGAGATGGAAGTCCTCTCTGTGCCCGTTGCTTCTGCCTGGCATAGCAAACATTTGGTTACCCAGCTCCATGTGAATTACCTCTCTTCCTCTGAAGTCCCAGACTCCTGACTCTTCTCCTTAGTTCAGAGTGGTTTATAAGCCACTGACTGTAGACTTCACATTGTTTGGAGCCCCTGTTCATACAAAATTAAATCTGATTTTCTCCTATTAATATCTCATGTCAATTTCATTCTTAGACAAGCCAGAAGAACTGATATATGTGAAGATAAAATTTTGATTCCCAACACAATATATTTGTTGGAAAAAAAAACAGGTTACATGTCATGGATGGCTTTATAGTGTGATGTTTTTAGTGCATTCTGTGATGTTCTTTAACATGTTATTTTGGTTTTTATTTTTGTTGTATGTTTATTGTATTTTCTGTAAATTGATAGTGTTATCAAAGGGATCAATTAATTTTAGGTTTACTTATTTCTTCTTATTGAGAGACAACTTTATGTAGATTTTGTGTAGGTATTTTATTACTTGTATTAGAAGCATACAATGTCTGTGACTACTAGTAGTAGTCATTATCTACATACGTTTACTTATGATGAGATATAAAATACTAATTTCATAATATTCTTTTTCTTCTCTTGTTAACTATATTATTTGTATAAGAAGAAATCATCCTTTTGTCATATATGGTTACTTTAAGATAAATATAGGAAAGGGAGGTTAAAACATTGGATTATTTTACTTCAATTGTCTTTTTAAAATGATGAGTTGGTTTATTAAGCACTTTCTACATGTAGCCCTTGAGGATTTTATTTAATTTTATTTACTTATTGTTATTCAATTTTTGTTTTGTTTGGTTTATTATTATGAACTCATGGACTTAAAATATCCACTCTTATTTTTCTTTGTGATGCTCAAACTCCCTCAACTTGACCACTGAGAGCCTTTAAAGATTGACTTGTAAAGAGTTTGCCATACGTGGCAGAATTTTTGAGCCTCTTTGCTTTCTGGTACACTGATACATTCTAGCATCACTTCAGGCAATTCTTGCCTGAAATACGGAAGCTCAGATTACACCAACGAGCCCATTTTAAGTGGAAAATGTCTTTTGTTAACTGTAATATGGGCAACAGGATGAACGGTTCTACTGTTTTGGTCATTTTCCTCTAAATCTTTTTAGTGTCAAAACAAGGAAATGTGTATGTGTACCTGCACTCACACTTCAGTGTGTATGCATGTGCGTGCAAACAATGTTCTCAATGACTTAAACATTTAAACTCATGGCTGTATCCCGAAACGCACACACAGTAGTTTCAGAAGAGTAATATAGACATTGTCAGCAGCAATGTGAATAGTGAAAACAATTTACACTTAGAAATTCGTTTTGCTCTTAGGGCATATCCCAAGAGAATTTCAGAAATTGCTATATCTTATATTTGCTTGAAATAATTCTTATTCAATCATTCCACATCTCAAAAGAGAGTTTTATTTCTTTTGCTTTTGCTTTTGTAGAAATTTCTTTTCTAAATATTTATTATGATTTGTTTTATATTTATGTATTTATATAGTTCTAAATTAAACTCCTTCAACAAAGCATATTTTTAAAAACACCAAGCCAGCTGCAGAGTTCCTTAATATTGGATGTACTACAATTTATAAAGCTCTTAATTTAGGATTTTCTAATTTATTCAGTTGAATCCTAACAACTCAATATCCAGTAAATTCAGGATCATAATAGTGCTTTTATTTTTCTACAGGCATTTAGTAGTGTTCCTTTCATTGGTTTATATCTTATTCATAAATACTGAGTAAAAATACTCATCTGTCCATAAAGACTCATTGGAATATAGATAAGTGGCTGTAATTTTTTCTTTTATTACATATTAACTTTTTTTCAACTGTTGCAGAAGTCCACACATTTTCCCAGTTAATAAAGTATAAATAAGCTTTAGTTTATGTATCCTGGTTTTTCTTCATTTATATATTCTTTTCTCATTTTCTTATGTTCTGTATTAAAACAAGTTGATACATTATAAAGATGCTGTTTATTCCAATGAATTATGTTCTTTTTAATTATTATACTACCGAGAAAAGAAAATTCTGTACTCAATTGTTCAGTTGAGACCAAGAAATCATTTCCTCTTTGAACATTCATTATCACACACATTATTAAAAATTCTGTGATGCTAAAATAGACATTTTTTGGTTGTTTACCTCTTTAGCCATGATTCATTCTCTAATAATTTTCATCTACCATCCTCAAGAGAATACTATTTATTATACAGACTATACTAATTACAGAACTAGTTTTAATGAATTGTCTAATATAAGAATAGATCTTTATAAAGCAATTCTGCATAACTTATTTGTATATTCAGTTATCAACCATCTTTCCCCTAAAATATTTTTTGAATTGCTTATGGTAAATAAATGCATCATAAGGTAAATATTTTCCATATTTAAATATTTTTGAATATTTTTGAGGTAACACACATGTACAGAATGTGTACACATCATGTGTTTAGAGTTTGAGTTGTTCTTTCATAGTGAATATACTACTGAAAATATGACATCAGTAAATAACAATATTTATATATCATCCCCTCTTTCCTTCTTCAACTTTACCTCAGATTTAGCCCTATAAATTGTTTATCTCTTTCTGAATATTTAAAAAATTGAATATTAAATATGATTTTTTGTTTATGGCTTTGGTCTGTTTATTATTTTCACTGCATTTTATTGAATTGCTTTAAAATACTTAAGGTACCGCTGATAGATAGGTTGTTTGCAGTTAGACCTATTATGAACAGTGACTGTTGTAAATATATTCATACTCATATTTTGGAGCACATGTACATGGCTTTCTGACTGACACATTCTTAGGAATAGAATTGCTGAATATGTTTGACTTCAGGAGATAATGCTTCAAAATAAGTTGTAACAATTACACTCATTAACAATGTATGACAGTTCCATTTTTTTTCACATTATGCCACCTTTTGAATTGTCTTTTTAAATTATTTTTCCATTTTTAAATTTAGTCTCTTTGGAGGGTGTGTAGTTAATGATATCTACTTGTGTATTTAATTTTATTTTCCTGAGATATTTTAAAATTTTCTTTCTATACATATGATAACCATGTTGATACTTTAATTGTGAAGTTCCTGCTCACCTCTCTTATCTACTTCATATTTATATCTTCAATCCATCTGGAGTTGATATGTATGTATGATATGAAATATGAGTCAAGTTCTATAGTTTTCCACATCAGTATTCATTTACCCAGCATCTTTTGTTGAAAAGACTGTTCATTTCTTTATTGGAATGTAATAATACCATCTTTGTCCTCAATTAAATGCTTTTTATGGACTTTCTATTCTTTCCTATTTGTCTATTCTCATGCCAATGAAACACTATTTTAATTATTTTTCGTACCTGGTTTCGAATGTCTCTTCCTGTTTGTTAAGGTCAAGGATGATTTACTTTTGCTTCTACCAGGTAGCTTAGAAACCTTATTGATCCAGCTTCATCTTAATTCAATCTAGGGATGAAATAATTCAGAGCTTAGACTTATCTTCAATGTCTAAGGGTTTTACAATCATTCTTTTGAAATTAAATTTTGGGTTTTCTTGGCACCTTGATTTTATCTAAAATGTTCTCAGCTTCTCAGCCTTTCTGCCTCTTCTTGATTTATCATAAGATCTCAGGGATAAAACAATGTAAATGGCTGAAAGACATCTCTGATTATGGGATAAATAGGTATAAGTTCTATAGAGTCTCATTTTAATGGCATTACTGCTGTTTTGAAAGCAGACATGTACTGTAAGACTGGATGTTTACTGCAAGTATCGAAATATACTATGATCCTATGGGCTATGGTAATGATAGAAGTACTGAAAAATATTCAAAGTTATCATGTATTTAGAGATAGAGTTTCTAGAGATTACTGAAAGATTGAGTGAAGAATGGGAGAGAATTAAAGGATTCTGAGTGTCTGGGTAGAGCAAACTACCAAAATTGGGTCAACAGTGGGAAAAGCAGATGTGGTGGGGCTGAGGTTGGGCATCAGGAGCTCAACTTTAAATATGTGAAGTTGTGGATTTTATGAAATGAGAAATGTTGAAGTGGTAGTTGCATAAAGTAGTCTTTATTCTGGGAAGTTAAATTTGAGTGGTCATATTTATAGCCATATAGCTTGATAATATTGCCAAGGGAGTGAAGTGAGGTTTGACTGAAGAGAGAGATGTCTAAAGAATGATTCCTGAGCATTTATTAAAGAGAAGGGAAGATGAGAAAGAATTTAGGAAAAGAGATTTAAAAGGAGTCCCCTGTGAGGTCAGGAGAAAATCAGATATGCATGATATCTTTATTTAATAAAAATAAAGATTTTTAAAGCAATATATTGAGTTTTCTCAAATGCTATTAATGGGTCCAAGAAAATGAAACCTAAAATTACCCATTATGTAATAAATGTGAAAACAACTGGAGAACTTGATAATAAAGTGTGTTGGACTAGTGGAAAAAATGCCTGATTTGTACAGCTAAAAGAAAATAAGAGAAATAGAAACATGACCATAGGCAACTGTTTCTGAGTTATTATGTCTTTTTTTTTTTTTTATGTCTGTTTCCTATGGTCTGCCAGGAGTAAGATGCAATATTGTTTTAAGTCCTCTTCCACTCTCTCTTAAAAGTAAGTAATTATAAGTAAAATTTATCAAAAAGAATAAAAATTGCAAAACACTGAAGATAATTTAATATTACAGTAAGTGATTTTGCCTTATTTCTTTGTCTTCAGTTTTAAAATGTCTCATTGGAAGGTTACTTGAAAGGTCAAAATTTGCACATGTTGTTGCTTCCAGGGGATAGAGACTGAGAAGGTTTTAAATCATTCACTGTGAATATATCCACAAATTTCTGGGAAAAGACCAAGATCTGGCATTCTAAACTGTTATTAGCTCTGGTGAAAATTCAAGTCAATAGTTTCTTATACTGTAGAAAAATGTGTAAATCAATAGTGTAGCAATGCAAAATATCCTGTCATATCTTGAGACAAATAATTTTATATTTGCTTAATATTATAATGATTCATATAATAGTTGATAGTTTTTAAACTCTCAGAGTTAGGTATTGTGTCAAACAAGAATTATAATCACATGGCTGGGTTTTCAACTTACTGAAACTATTGAATGAACTTTACCAATAGAAAATTAATTATGAAAACAGAAGTGTGTGGTATATTTTAGATTAGATATGTTTGGGAAATATAATTTTATGTTAACTTACTTAACTTTTAAAAATTATAATAAATTACCTTAATAAAAAAGTTTGAGGCATAAGAAAACATAATGAGAAAATGTTATTTGGCCAGTGATACTCCATTATCCCAGTACCCATTACTGTATACAGAGTAATCATTGTATCACTCCAATGTGAAAATGATTTTGCATTGTTTTTGTAATATTATCGTCTGAGTTAACAAGGTCTCTGTGCTTTTAATTTTCAGTATTGGGAATAGTTTGGAATAGAAGATTTTGCAAGGCAAGTGTGACATTGAGCATATCTTTTTGCAAACATCTACTAATAGAATTTACTTAGATCTAAATGAAGGTTTTGTAAGTACTGATAGGAGTAGTGATCTAGAGATGCTCATTCAGGGTATACTATTATGTCTCATTGTTGTAAATAAATATGCAATTTAAGGGCTGGTATTGGTGCTTGAAAAACTCTGGGCTTCTGAGATACTACAATCGCTTAAGCTAGAGATCCTGTTTTTTATATTTGCTAACCATTATAAAGCTTGGTGCAGTGTTAAGAATTGTTTTGTTTGGCTATTTGGTCTTTGTAAAGACACACATTTAATAACAGAAAACATATTTCTGATATTTACTCAGTGGGTAGTCTGCTCTTTTGGTCAGATATTTTATCTTTTTATGCTAGTTACCACTGTATTATATTTTGGTCTTCAGATCCATTTTTCTAGTTTTTTTTTTTCTAACATTCCAGGAAAGCCATGATTCTGCATATTGTTTTGACAGTTTATTAACATTAACTATATTCCATTACGATTCTAACATGGTTGATAAATTCACAAATACAGCCTAATCAGTTGTCATTTTGCAGTTACAGAAACATGACAAATATTTTACGTTTCATAAAAAACAAAATAGGTTATTTTTAAAAATAAAACCTAGACAATGTATTTTAGAACTATTCAAATTGGAACCCTGAATAGACCTGCTTTCCTATGAATTGTATTCAAAGGCAAAATCCCTATTTCCCCCTACCCCTACTGTAGAAACTGAATGTGTTCTTGTCTGTTACAAAGATATTTTCTAGATATTCCCAGGTTGTAAGGATACTAGTTTCAAGGTATCTGATAACCATAGGAGAGTGAATACTTTAGAACCAAGGGGTCTTTCTTGTTAGTTTACTCATTCTAAGGGATCTATAAACATCCCTTTAATAATATGTGTTGGCAGAGATAAATGTCATTGAAACTTAAGATTCCTGTTCATATTTCCATAGCTAAACACTTTGGTTTCTCATTTCAGTCTTTTTAGAGTATAAACTGTTGTTCAACACTCTGTTCCCAGTATCTAAAACAACATGGTAGAGAGAAGATTCAATGTACAACAATGAATGAATAAGTGACTATTTAATGAGATATTCAGTCCTCTTGACAAGGAGTGAGACTTATCTACTTCAATTTGAAAACTACCATGTTAAATTTCTCAACTGGAACAGTGATTGTGAGCTAGGACGTATTGAAGAGTTCAAAAATTTGGACATTATCTAGGCCACTCATCTCTAATAAATGTCATCTGACATCTCTCCCATATTCTTATAACAAAGCAAAGCAGGGACCCAAGATTTTGCTGAGTATGTTGCACACTCATGGATGATGTTTAGGCTCCCTTTACTATCAAGGAATGTCTGTTCAGTTTCCAAAAACGAAAATAAAATAATTGCATACTGCTTTCAACAACCAGATCTTCCAGAGGATTTTGAGAATACCTTTCCCTGCCCACTTATTTATTTCCCTATTTTCATTAATGGACACCAGTACTTACATAGCTTTTTCTTCCCATAACTACTCTCATACCATATCCACTTGCAAACTAATAGGGCACATCTAAATTGAAATAAATTTCATAAGTAGCACCATAGCAAGTTTCTCTATTCTTTTCTTACTGGCATATTAACTATGATTATTTCCAGTGTGGTCTGAAAATTTTTTTTCTCATCATTTTTTATGTTACAGATTCTCATCTTGTTATATAAAGGATATACTTTTAAACGGTATTATGATTTGAATATGAAAAGTATATAAAAATAAGCTTTAGTACCATATTTTCCCATTCTAGTCATTGTTTTTTCATGAATCTGAATAACAAATGCATATGAATTAAAAGCTTTCACACAAGTTGTAATCATTGCATCAGGGATTACTACTAGCTGAAGTTGTATGATTTCACAAACAGCACAGAGGCAGAACAATTTTTATGACAACTAATTGGGTATCACTATGACATATAAATAACTTCAGTCATTTTATTTTCTATCAGCTCTATTGCCACCAGTTAGAATAACTTCCAGAAGTATGGAACGAATATATCATTCAATGAATAACAATGGAGAAAGCAATAACATTAATATCTTTTGTAATGTTTATAAGAAAATGAACTAATTTTATTCAATTTATTAAGCCATCATCAATATTTTAGATATGTATAATTACCCAAATAATAAAATAAGTATTTTAATTCTCTCTCTTCTTTTTCCTTCTCTCTTTGTTATTTTATGTGGAAAGGTAAATGGTCTTCAAAACAGAGAAACTCAGCTAAGAGTTATATAAATTTCTATGTAAATATTGACCTATTAATAGTGTCCTACTTATGAAAGATGCTTGTTCAGAATCATGAAAGTAGTTTACCACATTGATCTATGGTTAATCCTTCTGTAAATTTTATCATCTTATTAATTTCACATGTCACCAAATATTTGCCCACAATAGTGTTAGTCTATCTGGAGACACTCAATTAAAACATTCCCAGGAGACTGTATACTTTCTGATTACAACAGAAGAAACTTACAAAGAGAATATTGGAAGCAAAGAAGGGTATATATGGATTTTAAAACTCTTATGCTTATTATTATTGCTATTATAATTACAGTTATATACAGATCAAAATTAAAAATATAATAAGGGCTTCAAAAAGAGATAACAATAAAAGGAGGGAAAGATTATAGAGATCATTTACTCCTATTAAGGAAATGTACAAGTCTTTCAGTCAAATTGCAAATCAGAAAACAAGTGTAATCTCAGCTTGTGCTTTGGTACAGGGGCCTCTTTAAAAAACAAACAAACAAACAAAAGAAATAACAGAAATAAGTCCAAGAAAGTTCAGGCACCAATGGATACTGAGTCTAAAAAAGAAGAAATTATTGACCATAATTCACAATAATTCTTCCTGGTTACATAGAGGAATAAAATATTGAGGAATCGCTGATAGTTCTGGGGGTTGTGGGGACTCAGAGGGACCCCCTGAGATTAAATGACAGTACCAATCAAGTAACAACTTTTAACTTCTCACTTCTTTTATTCCATCTTTAGATAGATCAAAACCTTACGATAGGTGTCATGGGTAAATATTCAACAGCATTGTTTCATTGTGAAAATTTGAGTGTTGTAGTTGAATTTTTTTTTAAATTGAAGGAGAATGAGCTTTTTGGACATTAGAGACAATCTAGATGATTCTGTGAGCCGATATTTGGCACATGGTAGATTTTTAAACATGTAATTTTGTTAAAATAGCTATAGTAATGATATGATTATAAAGGAGGTGAAAATACGCTAACCGCAAATATGCCATTCTTGTTGGCATAAGGATTAATTGGAGTTTAAGACAATTGAGAATCAACAAATGCAGAAAGACACTTTCTCTAAACTCCCTTTGTCTGCCCAAAAACACATTCTCCAAAAAATTCAATTGTCATAAATCCCCTCCTTGGGAATTTTATCAACCAGGGAAGATGGACTCCTGTTAACGGAAAGGAGATAAAAAATTGGTCCCAAGACAGATATTGTCACAAACATCCTCTCTCCCATCTATTCTCCTAAGATCCCATTTATCTTTCTTAAAAATTATTTGCTCTCCCATAGGTGGCCTTTCTCCCAGTCCCTTTCACCTATTAAAATTAGTATATCTTTATTCAAGTTCCCTATTAATTTTTCTATTGTTAGTTTAATTCACAGACCCCTCGGCTACTAAACCTAAGAAGATTGAGGAAAAGGTTTGCCTTTTTTATAGTTAAGAACTCTAACAGTAGGTAAAAAAAAAAAAAAAAAAAAAAAGTGAAATGTTTACACCAGTAAGAGATACATCATTTATTTGTATGAATGCTTTGCATGTAAATTGTGTTTGTATTTGTATTTGCTTTTCTGAATAATTCTGCAAAAATAACTACAGAGAGCACATCATGCATTAATTTTGCTTTATGGAATAATGATTTCCAAGTGTAATCTGATTATTTCATCTTAATGACTTCAAATTTCTGTACACCTTTTACAAAATAAGAATTTTAATTATAGTAGTATTTATGGACATTTAGTTTTATCAAGCTTATGCTAAATCATTTCTTTAATTATATTTGAATTAATCACATCCTCAACTCCATAAATAACACACTAATTTAATGACAATATTGTTTGTTCTGGGGGCCTATTAGAATTAAACACAAGAGACAGCTTTGAAGGGAGAAGATGACCACCCAGCTAAATTTCTATTAACACTGAACATATCCAATGCCATTTTCACCTATCGTGGGGGATCTAGAATGTAATAACCGCCCTAAGTGAAGGAATACTGTAACCTCTTTTGTCTCATTTTCACCATCACTAAAAAGAAAAGAGCTTATCAATAAACCCTGATCCACATGAGTTCAATTCCTAGGGATTTTTTTAGTAATATATTCTAATCAACTGAACTAACCAATAGCAGTTCCAAACAACTTAAATTTTCAAATTAACTTTGGACTCTATTGATTTGAGTGTTCTCTTTTATATAAAGATTTCCATTCTCTAGGAGACACTTCCAAATTTCTGTACGTATGTTTTCTTCCCCAACACCTAATTTTTAAGTTTCCCATTCAAGTCACTCAATTAGGCTCACAGGACTCATGTCTCACTATAAATCTGAGAATATTTTGGAAAGTTCACATATGGGGAGCCACTTGAAAATGGAACCAGAACAACGATTTCAGAGCAACTGCTGCACGTCTTGCCTCTGGAGCCTTTGGAACGTGTGAACCGTGCCAGGCGTTTAGACAGGACCAAACTCACCCTGTCTCCCAAACAGCTGTTCAGAAAGCGAATGAGAAGGCAGGCATCCTGAGCACAAGAACTAATGATTAAGAACACTTCTTTCTGAAGATAGAATCAATAACCAGCCACGTATAGCTAAAGCAGAACTCAGCTTTTTAGCACCAAAAAGAATCTCTTTATTCTATTTATGTAATTATTCACTTCCTTAAAAAAAAAAATTTCTTGCGCTCACCACATAATTAAGAAACTATTTGGGTTTCTGTCCAAACCTATGCCACCCAAATTGTAATTCTTTGACACCAAATAAAGGTTTATTTTCCTCATTTCAGCTTTTTATTTTTAGAATAACAGTATCACGTTTGATTGATTCCTGGGTATGATTATATAAATATTGAATGTAGAATTTCATAGAAATATTTTAAATTCATTCCACAACCATTAACTTTTGACTTTTTATTAATCTCCTTTAAAATAAGTTCAATTCAATGGGGAAATTTCAATATCAGATCATTGTTTAATATCATTTTTGTAGAGGTTAAAATTTCCATCTTAATGGTCTATGAAACAATATCTTGCAACACCAATCCATCAAAAAGGCTTGCCAGCGGCAAGGATTTTTATTTTAATTTCTGTGCTGTGATTTTATTAAAACCTGGCCTCGTTGCCCCTTGCTCTTTACATTTTATATCTCAACAGCGTTTTTAGACAGAGTTTTCAAAGTTGTTCACAATTCTTCCCCAGCCATGGAGTGGTGCATTCAATGTACACCTAGGTTCCTATAAAAACTTCCTCAGAAGATAGGTTCTGTAGGGTTCATTTCCAGTAAGATGGGTCTAACCTGCTGCTTGAAACTGACAATTCTGAGCCTAATTGGGCATGCAGTTACACTTGAACACATTTTAGCATTTTTCCGTGAGTGTCTTAGACAGTATAAAGCCCCAGGGCATTGAACAGGATAGGAGCAAAGCAAGGAAATTCGGCAAACCCTTGTCAAGCCTTCATTGACTATCTATCCAAGGTGTTTCTTGCATTCTGTATTTTCTACCTTTTTTATATCTATCTATTATTTTTAAACAGCAATGAAGTAAAGAATAATATAGAAAAAATGATATCTATTTGCAGAGCAAGTGTCATTGAATATATACATCTTCACATTTTTTAAATATGCAAGATGGACTCAGAAGTATGCAAATAAAATTTGGTGAATTTTTAGGCTCTTGAATTTTAGGCAGCAGGAACAGAATCATTTCATGTAAGACCATAAAAGAAAGGGACGTTTTATTTCAGTTTGACTTCTAAATGACATTTGACATTTAGGCTCATTTGTTTAGTGTTAGTTGCAAAACCACAAAGCATTTGATTATTCTCTGCAGTCACTTTGATTAAATGTTTTAACTCAATGGAAGAAAATTGTAATAGCTATTAGTTTTCCATACATATTTAGTTATTTTAAATTGAAAGAAAATGCTCATTTTACATGCAAATTAAATACAAAAATACTCAAAGAATATTTATAAAGTTTCACTAAAATATATGAAAATAATGTAAATCTCCATGGATAAAGAGAAGGAGGGATGAAATGAGAGTAGATGGGAGATATCAAAAATAGAAAGCAGATAGATAATTGGTAACTGGCTTATCACGGTGAGAATGCCCACAGAAGGCAATAGCAAGTAGAAGTCTGATTCTCTCTGTAGAACCTCAGAAAAGCTCAGCAATGCGTTAACACCAAAAATCTTAAAAGCTGGGGATAAAGTATGCTTATGCCATGGATCATTGCATGGGAATCTGTGAAAAAGGCAGCTAAAACAATAAATCTCCACCACCTCTCCTGCCAATTCATTGAGCTACTCCTTAAATGCCACCCATCAAACCCTCCCAAAAAGTCAGAAACTTACTCCTTAAAAATAATTAATCTAAATGAACTTAGAACACAGGGAAATCAGGAGCAAAAGGAGAAGTGTTATCTGAGTGCCCTCGTATTACACATGGTGAGATTGTTCAGACTAATTTTCGTCTTTGGTTACTAGTATATTAATCTAAGGCAAAAAAATTGAAGATTTTTCTGTGTAAACCAATTGGAAGAAGATAATTAATCACCCTCCAAACCCTTGAAAATGAAGAGCCAGACAGGCGGCTGTGAAACTTTAATTATGAAGGGCCAGACAGTAAATATTTTAGATTTTGAAGACCAAAAAGAAAAATAAAGGCTAATATACAGTTATTTATATAACATGAGAGAAAAACAATTTCCACGAAGTTTTAATGGATGAGAATCCCACCTGAAACATCTAAATTTTATTAACAAATATAATCTCAATAAATTTAATGAAATCCAGATATAATAACAATAATAATATATGCACACAAGGTGGGCAGAAGTAATTTAATATAATAAATACAATAACTGATAAATAATACATTAATAAAGTTTTGAATATTCACAACTGTAAACCTACTTTTGCCACCATCCCCACCCCCCGTGTGTGTGTGTGTTTGTGTAGTGAGAAATGAAGCCATTTAAAAATAGAGCTAGGGCAGCTCTTTAAGAAGTGCCTTACATGTTTGACTCCTAAAACCTTTGAAAAGTTTGAAGTGGGCACAATAACCTTTGGATTGAGCCAAACAAACATTGTATTCCAGAAAACAGGAAAGCAGACCTCCTGACCACAAAGACTGATAACTATGAATATCCTTTATAATTCACACGACCATGCATAGCTAAAAAGTAACTTAGCTTACTTGCACCTATAAAAATTCCTATCTTGCTTATTAGCACCTTGTATACGTGTAATTATTTTTCTTTCTTCTCTCATAAAAAACTTTTTCTTTACCTCATAATTAAAACACAACTTGGATTTTTGCCAGAATTAGTGCTTCCTAAGTAGCTATTCTCTGTGAGCTCAAATAAATGCATGTTGCCTCTCACTTTGGCAATTATTTTTATGTTAACAATATATTTTGTAATACATGTCTACTAATATAACGAATGGAATTCATTTTGGGGGAAAAATAGTTTCCTATCATTCAAATCTATTGTGAAAGTTAATTGAATACTAATCTCTAATGCAATCTTATATACTTCATTTTTGAAAATGTTATTTTACACATAGGTAATGCCAATTCATAATACCAATTACAACCATATATTATCTGTAGTACTTTTATTTTGAAATAATTGTACATTCGCAAGAAGTTGCAAAAATAGTATAGTTTCTGTGGAACATTCTTTCATATTCTTCCTATAATAACTTTTACATAAATTAGTACCATATCAAAACCAGAAACTTGACATAGACACATTGAATAGCTATTCACACATCACCAGTGTTAGATGGGTTCACTTGTGTGTGTGTTTATCTGTGTTGTCCTATGCAATTTTATCATATGTATAGATTTGTGCAGCCATCTCCACAACCAAGAAACAGAACTTTTCTTTCACCTTATAGCACCGCTTAGCTCCCTTCCTCTCCCCTTGTCGATTCCTGCTAATTTCTAACCCATTCTCTATAGTGTTGTCATGTCAAGAATGTTACAAAAATGGAACTGTAGATGAAAAAAGGGGCTTTATGAAAAGTAGTCTTCAAGGGTGATCACAGAATAAATTCCTGAATGAGCATGTTAATGGAATATTATTCAACCATGAGAAAGAAGGAAATCCTTTCATTTGTATCAACATGGATGGGCTTTAAAGGCATCATACTGAATGCATGAAGTCAGACAAAGACATATACAGTACAATCTAATTTGTATGTGAAATCTAACATGCTAACCCATGGAAGCAAAGAGTAGAAAAGTGGTTGTGAAGGGTTGGGGGTGGGGGAAATTAGAGATGATTGGTAATAAGTACAGGCCTCTAGTCATAAAATAAATAAATTCCAAGGATGTAATGCATTGCTTGGTGACTATAGTTAATGGTAGTGTATTGTGTACTTAACCCTGGCTGGTTTGGCTCAGTGGATTGAGCGTCGGCCTGCGAGCTAAGTGTCGCTGGTTCGATCTTCCAGTCAGGGCACATCAGAGAAGGAAACTCTGACTCCAAAAAACCTCCGCTGCCTTGCGGCATACCTCTTCAGGGGAAAGGCTAAGGGAGTAAACCCCGACAGAAAATCCGGAGCCGGAGTCCCTAAGGCGGTTTGACGTTGTAGTCAACACCGGCAACTCCTGCGGCGCACCTGAAGCCAAGCTGTATTGACTCCGTCTTTCCCTTGGACCCTTCAGCTGCGAAGAGATGGGGGGTCTGCTGCATGGGCAACAGCAGACCCTTCATATCACCCTTCCCAGGCTCTGTAGCTTCAGCTTCACTGGAGAGGACACTCCAGCGTCATCGCAAGATGTCGATTCAACACGGGAGGAGACAGATACCGTGTCACTCCCGAGTCGGACTGCACAGCCATTCTCGGCGGTGCAGATAGACTCTTAAGAAGCTACACCATCGTCTCTCGAGACGGACGGCTGCCGCTGCCGCCGACAACGATTGTGTACTTGAAATTTGCTAGAAGAGTAAATTTTCAATGAGCTCATCAGAGCAATAACAACAAAAAGTTAATTAAATGATGTGAGAAATGTGTTGTCTAACTCATTGTGCTACCCATTTCACAAGTATGCATGTTTCAAATCACCACATTGTACATCTTAAAGTTACAGTGTCACATGTTAATTATACTTAGATTAATCTGAAAAAACAGAGAAGGAAAACTCTGATTTCAAAAAACCTCCGCTGCCTTGCGGCATACCTCTTCAGGGGAAAGGCTAAGGGAGTAAACCCTGACAGAAAATCCGGAGCCGGAGTCCCTAAGGCGGTTTGACGTTGTAGTCAACACCGGCAACTCCTGCGGCGCACCTGAAGCCAAGCTGTATTGACTCCGTCTTTCCCTTGGACCCTTCAGCTGCGAAGAGAGGGGGGGTCTGCTGCATGGGCAACAGCAGACCCTCCATATTACCCTGCCCAGGCTCTGTAGCTTCAGCGTCATCGCAAGATGTCGATTCAACACGGGAGGAGACAGATACCGTGTCACTCCCGAGTCGGACTGCACAGCCATTCTCGGCGGTGCAGATAGACTCTTAAGAAGCTACACCATCGTCTCTCGAGACGGACGGCTGCCGACGAATCTGAAAAAAGGGAAATATTAAAATATATGATTATATTATCACTATAGAAATCAAGGCTTGGTCAGGAAAAGGATCTTTCTATTGATAAAAGTAACCCATTGAGATTAAAGTGATTTAAAGACACAAAGATAGCCTGATTTATAGAAATTGAGTCAAAATATACAGTTGTATTGACCAATCCATTTCTTGTTCTGTATCTGTACTCTCTCCATCACATATCATCAAAATAAAATAATTCTTATTAAAAAAAAATAGTGAAGCGTTATCCAGACCAATGAGAAATCCTAGATTTTTAATGCAAGTTTCATTCAGATTTAATACTTGAATTTGAATTTTAAGTGTAACAATACTGGATGATTGCTGAAGCATGGATCCATTAGAAAACTTTTAAGATACAAAGGATGTAACTACTTGAAAAGGAAGGACTGGAAATAAAAGTGTAAAGAAATAGTTACAGATTAACTTTCTATATAAAACAGAAACTGATGATGGTCACCTTTAGAAGTGTACATGTTAGAAAATATATGTCTTTTTTTTTATTTTAGGTGAAAAAAAGATGTGAAAATTTAAATATGTTTTAAGAAAGAGAACAAGGAATTTGAGAAATTATCTTTAGTACCTGACACATATATGGCCCTCAATGCATATTTACTGAATGATTCAAATAGTAAGTGCTATAAATTTCAAGAAGGCAGCGAAATTATTATTTAAGAATTATGAAAGTCACTATTTTTAATAATTTTAAAAAAATATATAGTTGAAAATAGATGCATACTTTTCATGGTGTGTTTTCATTATGTAATTATTAAAGTGTTTATGGTCAATTAGTTTTTACATGGTGACCCAAGGCCCTGATATTTGCCTCTAGCAGCCAGATAATTTTTATTTGGTAACTAGAGACAATGAACAGCATCTGTGTGGTTTGTTTAACAATGCACAAGTGTAAAATGTTGGGTTAAGAAAATAAGATGTAATTTTTATCATGCTATATATTGAATTGACTAATAAAATGTATGATTTTTTTTTACCTGGATATGTCAGCTCTAAGATGGTATGTGTCCTTCTAGGTTTCCTTTTTGTTGTTGTATTTTGTTTTTCAATTAATGCAATATTATGAGAAAGGCAGAGAGAAACAAAGAAAGACCTAGTGATAAAGAACAGAAGAAGGAGAAAGAACCTTAGGCTGTAGGAGAGGCTTTGAGAAATGTCCTTAAAAATCATCTTAAACTTAACCATAGTAGGGTGTCAGGCTCATATACTGTAAAATATGCTTACTGGCCTTGATGAATATGGCGTGTAAGAAATAGAGGAGATGTGTAAAGAAAATAATAAGAAAGAACAATTTTCTGAATGCTTCATAAACAGAACTTTTGTTAAATCTCCATCCAGATTTGTATTTCTATTAAAGGAATTAAACCTTAAATGTATATCAACATTATATAACATTTAAAACCTATAAATAAATGTTCCAAGCTTGAAAAATTATTCTCACAAAAGATTATGTAGAATCCATGGTTTTACCATGTCAATTTAATTAAAAATGTTCAACGTGTAAAATTTAAAAAATTATCCTTTTTGATCTTGCTCCCATGATAATGAGATTATTTTTTCCTAATCAGAGTATATAAATTGCATTGCAATAATTTCTCTATTATTATAAACTTCTCTAGTCTCATCTCCCTTCTCTGCTTATAAAGTGTAAAATTGGATTTCCTAATATTAAAAGTAAATTGTATTGACTTTATACAGTGAATATTAATCACTTGTGTGCAGCTCTTGGCATCCAAAATTTAAGATCCAGTGAAGTGACTTACTCTGTCATGGGGTTATTAATTAGTACATTTGCTCACTCATTATTTACGTGGCCCAAAGCATTTTTGATCTTCAGCCATTCTTCCATAGCTGAATAGTTTGGCTAATTGGGCCATGAACTAACTCCTTAAAGTGTTTTGCATCTGTTTTTGAAGTAGGACAGTGGGTTGGCTCTAATATAACTTTTCCAAATATTCCCAAATGAAAGAACAAGGCTACATATGCCTGATTTATGCCTTGGCTCCTGTTCTTTAAGCACTATTTAGAGGTGTGTTTTAAAGTTTGAAAATGCCCTTTCATTTGAGCATGTCTTTGTGTGTCTATTTTTTCCCATATATCCAAAGTGATGATAGAATTGGTGATATTTAAGGTGTTTTAAAATTCCAGCTATCTCAGCATATCTATTATTTTTACACTGCCATGTTAACCAATCTTTGAAGGGGCAAGAAAGTGACATTCAGTAATGCTATAGAAACTCCAAATCTTTTTATTTTACTCACAATGAAATCTTACACTAAATTTAGCAAAAAGGAAAAAGGACTCATGGTCATGGACAATAGTATGGTGATTGCTGGGGACAGTGGGATATAAGGGGCTAAATGATAATGGAAAATATACAATAAAGATAAATAAAAAAGAAAATAAAAATGAATTTATTAACAAATGGCAGAGTTGTTATATTTATATTTCTCATAGGCTTCTTAAGCTTATTCATGCTTTGAAAAAGGTGCTACTAAATAATCAATATCCAAAATTCAATCAAGAGGAGGGATAAAAAAACATCAAAAGAAATAAAGGCATCTATCAGTCAGTGATTACCTATCATGAACTTGTTATTATTTACTGAACAGATTATTATTATTCTGCTGAAAAACATGATGGGTTTGCAATGGGACCCTAATGAATGAGAGTAATTTAGTGATTTGAATACTTTGATTTTTGTCTTCATCTAAGAATTGACAAAATAAATAGACAGTTCATGTTGTAAGTTATCTGAAAATGGAAAGTCTATGTTGTTAATTATCACAGGTTCTGTTGGATAAAAAGAAAACATTTTGTTTCAAAGACAGTTTGCAATTACAGCTTTCTTACTTCCAGAGCTGATAAAAATCCCAATCTAAAACATTATAGCAACAATGACAAAAACATAAAAATATGTGTGTGGGAAGCTTATACAGTCCACAGATATAAAGAATAATGTACTTCCTTTCAGAGCCTGACCCTTTTAGGGTCAACCATTTGCCCAATTTCAGTCATTTTCCTGAAAAGAACCATCAATCTGTGTTTTATATGAGAGGCAAAGGAAAAAATATTATAATATGAACTGGACTCTAAAGTATATTCATTGCAGCATTTGTCTTGAAACATTCCTTCCCATTTTTCCTAAGCTCTTAGCATATTTTTACATATAATTCATGAGGGCTGATTAATGGTTTTCGTCTTCACCAAAAAATATTAATTATTGTTTTTTTCTCCATATCTGGCATTGACAGATTAGTAGACAAACATTGATAAATTAATGCATTGTATATAATCTAGGGAATGGATTATTTAATTTTGATTGCATTTTAGAATTACCTAAATAGATTAAAAAACAAACAATAATTTCAGCTATTTAACCAGACAAAATTAAACCGGAAATTTCTCTGAGTGGGAGTTGGTGCTTCAGTTACAGAGCTTGGATTTAGAACCATTAAACCGGGATAAAACTGCAGAACATTTTAATGTAGTTGAGATGATTTCACTAGCCTTTTCTAAAGAATCAAGAGATGTGGTTAGCTAAACTGTGATATGGCTTAGTCTTAAATCATTACTATGATTTAAGAAAAAAGTGTATGTGAGAAATACATTTCTCCAATTCTAATGCAAGTCACTCTTAAAGGATAACATCAGTAATTTATTAAAAGGTGTTTTTAAAATTATTTTCTGATTAGTGAATTAAATATAGTACACATAAGAGGAGAACCGACGGAAGTTGGTAGACATAAAATATGATATTTTTGGCAATTTCTTCTTAAAGCCCTATTAAATTGATCCTTGTGGTCCCATTTGTTTGATCTCTCTTTAACAATATTAAGAAAATTGTATGAAAAAAGTTAAAAGTAACTTACATTAAAAAATAAAGCTTTGGGCCTTTTAATGATTTCTGACTGATGTAAAAAATAATATACCATGGTTAGAAATGATTTGGGGGTTCAATAAAAAAACCGCAGTCCTTGACTTCTGGAAATTGATCTGATGTTCACATCTGGACCACAATGTTATTATAAATTTATACAACTCTTACAGCTAGGCATGTTATTCTCCTGTTGAAGATAAACAATCTCACAAAGCATTTACTTCAGACAAGGGCACTGTGTAACCCACAATATACCAAACATCTCCCTTTTCCACTAAGTGAATAATTGCTGTTTTTCCTACTACAACTTGACCCTTCTACATTGTCATTGACAAGAATTACTGACTGTTGAGTACAACCTAGTCAGCACATCTGTTAATTTTAATACTCCTGATTTATTAGTTATAAAATCATAGTTCATTGCTGTTTTAACTACCATTGCATAAATGACTTTTGGGGTTGAATATTTTCTTTCCTATGCTACGCATTTTTTATTTGTTGGCATTCCTAATTTTAGTCTTATATATAATTTTCTTTTTGATGCAAATACTCAAACATTAAAATCTTTTGAGCAAATAAAGAATTGTTGAGATACACAGTGATAGACTTCCACCAGCTTTGTAACAACACTCAATCAGAGTAAAACCCTGCTTAAACCCTTCCAAAAATTACCCAATGAAAGCCCAAACCCTTAATAGATTCCTGGTTGCACTTTCTTAGTATGATGTCCCATGGATCCCCATGATTAGGGTTTTCTCTCATCAAAATGAGAAATAAACCCACCTGATTTAACTACAAGCATTCACCTGGTGGTCTTTGGCTGAAAGATATGGACAGGTTTCTTGAAGAGTAGATGGCTGAGTGTCTATATGCTGCCCTCAGCAGATGACACCACCTGATAAATTCATTTTTAATTTTTCAAACTCAGAAACCACAAAACTGCTCACTGAAATAATTCATTTTTTATTGGCTGCATTATCAATCAGTTGAAGGTAGGATGAGACATGGTACTTCCAAGCAAGCAAGTTGCTAGGGAAACAATACTACCAAATTTCATCTAGATGATGTTTTGATAAAGCATGAAATAATAACCAGTGGAAATGGGCATGGGCAAACAGTGAATTAAACTTTTAATAACACCAGGATAAAAGTAGTCTGAACAGTGACAATAAATCCTTTGGATGGAGGACACTCTTCTTTAGACACTGCTTGAAAAAGAACTGCCACTCGTATGCTGAGACTTTTCTCTACCTAATCCTACTTTTCTTTCTGATAAGTGTGTTTTTTTTCTTTAGATAGTGCTATATTAGTGAAGGTTAATTCAAATATCACTACCTTAGAGCTATTTTACTTCTCTTAGAGGATTTGCTTCTATCTTCTGAAAATCATGTATGGATGTATAGATTAAATATTAGTAAGAACACTGTTTCTTTGAAGACATCTAATTTTTGCCACCTCTCCCCTTTAGTCCCTATAGTTAAAAGAATTGTGTGCATGAAATACATAGTATAACTTAGACCTTTGATGTTTTATTAGCCTGATCTTTCACTAGACATTTACATAAATTTTCTCTTCTAATATGTATCTCAAGTATGTCAGACTCTGAGGTACCCAGTGAATTCTTTCAGATTATTCAATCAGGAAATACATTAACATATGTATACAAGAAAACATGATGTGTTTCTTAGTTATCGTTCAATGCATGCAGCTCTAATGTCCATCACTTTTCTATCTTCCTTTGGTCACTTTTTTAACAAATGAATGATTGTATTTATTATTATTTTTTAAAATTTAACCTTTATTGTATTTTTTCCATTGTCACTTAGTCCCCTTACACCCCCCCCAGCAATCACCACACTGTTGTCCATGAGCATGAGCCCCTTCGCCTTTTAGTTCAGTCCCTCCAACCCCTTAACCTGCCCCCACCCTTAGCTGCCATCTTTTGATTTGCATGTCCATACACAGTAAGTCTCCATCCTATCTGATTGCAAGAATAAAAATTAAAAGAGTATACATATGATTGCAAGAATGAAATTGAAGAGTACACATATGAAAAGTCAAGCAGGCATGAATTTGGATTCTAATTTTAATAATATTTGGTGTTTACTGTTTACAGAGTAGGTATTCTCTAAACTCCAGTTTACTCATCTTTAGCCAAGGCAAATTCGATTTATAAGGTGAGAGTGTGAGGATTAAATTAACTCTGTGCGTGCGCGCGCGACAGACAAGCAGAGGGACAGAGAGACAGAGACAGACAGAGAGACAGAGAGAAGGAGAGAGGGAGGGAGAGAAAACTGAACCAAATGAATCGGAATCTTCATAGTGCTAGGGAATAAGTATCTTTTCTAAAAAAAAATCTTCTCTTGGTAACTCTATTGCACAGAAAGGTAGAGGACATCTATTTATAGTGTAAGGTCTGTCACATGAAATCAATTTAGTTATTTGGAGCTGTCACTTATTTCCCCATCTCTCTTTCCAGACTACCCCCCCCCACCCACCCAACTCTTTTGAAAGTGTGTAAATGTATAGGCATTTTCTGAACTGTCATTATGTATGATACTTTGGAACATCACACTAAATTTTCATAATGTAATTTCTATTTTTCTATTGTGTTGCTTTGTAGTATGGGCATGTGATCACAAATTAAGGGAATATCTGTGATAATATTTTTAGCAAACTTGTTGAGATCAGCCTGCTCAAAGTCTGAAGTCTTTTAACAACTAACTGTTTTAACAATTAGGTCACAATTATTTATAATTAGCATATTCAGTGTGAGTCTGCAAATGATTTTATTAAAATAACTTTACAAGATCTTGGAAAGTTTGTTGTCCTTGAATTTCAAAGTATTTAAAGCTTTTTCTCTGTAAGTATTTTTCATTGGTTCGTCTAACATTAACATATAATCTTGACTGTCAGAATGAATATTGTTTTTTTTCCTTTTACTTCTCTCTTCTCATTTTCTTTCGCAACCAAACATAAAGATAGAAGAAAAAACATGGTAATTACGTTGAAAACTGTTCTGTTCATATAAAAATGTGTTTAAATTGAACCTTTGATTGACCACTTTAATAAATCCAGTAAAGGTAATAACCTAAGCTGTCTGAGCAATTCAGCTCCATGTAGTTTTTCCAGTTAATGAGTTCAGCTGAACTTGAGTAATGTCTTAAATATTCCATTTTCATGGTCAGTGATAACATCAAATTACATAAGAATTAACTTTATTGTATATTTTAACATACAGTTCATCTTTAACTTTTGGCATTTTTTATTTAACCTCTTCACTAATTTTCTATTAAATAATTAGTAATCATATTTTACTTTCCAAATCATTACATATTCATTTCTAAATTTATAAAGCAGAAACCTCATGGGCACTGACTTTGAAAGGCAGTGGCAGAACTTGCTTGTGGGAAAGTCAGAATACAGAGCTAATGACTTGAAAATTTAAAGTATTTACAAATAAAGTGTTATTAAACTGATTATGAAATCATACAGCATTTATTTATTTGTATTTGTTTGTACTGTTTTAAGACACAAAGATTATATAAATTTCATCCTTTCTATCAAAACCTTAGAACATTATGGAGTACAGAAGACTTCCCAGGAAACTTTTATTTTCTAGATTCTAGAACATCAAATATACTGCATTGTTTATACATATATGTGTATTATATGTATATATCTGAAATGATGTACACATGCTTATATTCTTTAAAATATCACACAATAACATACATTTATCCTTAGAATATCATACTATTTTTTACCATAGCAATACAAGTTGATATCCAGACTTTTATAACTTGAGAGTAAATATTTTTCTAAATTGCTTTTGTGATAAATAATATCTTAATAGCATCACATCAACATAATGTTGCCTGAAATGCTGTTGATGAGTTTAATGTACATTGTGCCTTTACTACTGCCAATAAATATAAGGAAGCCTGTTTATATTCTGTCTGCATGTTAAACACATACATTTTTTATAGCTATCTTAAGTCAGCTCTCTTTAACACATGCACAAATTGCGAGATGGACATTTAAGAAATATTTTTGTCATATTCTGTATGTTAATGTGATATGTGATATACAACTGAGAACAGAACCTGCTATTCATATTTGCTGTACTTACTATGAACATATCATTCAAAGTTTGTTGGATTTGCTCCAATAGACCCTTCGTATAGAAAATTTTGTTAATAACTTTATTACTTGATCAGCAGAAAAGTGTTTATGAACACAAATTCCTTATTAACACAAAACACTAATAGCAAAACAGTGAGAAATAATGAAGAGATAAATGAGGAAAAGAATACTCAGTACTACAAAGAGACTTTAAGCAAAATGGGATTAGTTGAACAAAAGTCAAAAAGCACTCTAAAACCATGTGTGCATTATGATACCATAGTGTAAAAGCAAGATCATAGCTATATAGGATACATTGGGTCTAATAATTAATAATTATCTGCTGTGTCATCTGTGAATTATCCTTCAAAAGTGAAAGAGAAAATAAGATTCTTTCAGATAAACAAAAATTGGAATCTCTTGCTAGTAGATCTGCCTTGCAAAAAATGTTGTCTTTCAATATGAAATAAAGTAATATCAGTCAGAAGCTCAGATCTACATCAATATGAAAGAGCATCAAAGAAAAAATCTGAGAAAGTAAAATAAAAAGTTATTTTAACCTTAATTCATTAACATAGTTTGTTCAAATACCAATACTGACACTTTGTTTGATTATGTATGCTTATGTATATATGGCAAGTATATCAGGCATATATATTAAATATATACTTATACATGTATGTGTGTACATTTATATTATATATTTACATATGCTTATATATAAGTAAAATAATGACAGCAAAGATACAAGGGGATGGAGGAAAGGATTATAATTATTTCATTATTAAAATGTACCTATACTTCCTGTGAAGAGATATAGTGTTTGAAAGTGGACTTTTATTAACTGTAAATGTAGTGCTAAGGCAACCACTTCACTTTAAAAAGTGAAAAAAGAAAGGTATAACAAATATGGTAAAAAAAAGGAGAGAAAATTATTTATTAAAAAAGTCAGAAATAGAGTGAAAGATGAATATAGAAACAATGAAAAAGCAAGGGCAACAATTAGAAAGCAGTAATAAATATGATAAACATTAATACAACTATATCAAAAACACTCTTAATGTCAATGTTTTAAATATACCAGTTAGAAGAAATTGCTAAGTACATCAAAAAACAATACCCAACCTTATGCTATTTACAATAAAACCAATTTATTCCATAGATTACAAGAAAATGGATCAAGTATACCACCTTAACAGTAGCCAAAGAAAAGAGAAGTAACTATATTATTATTATAAATAGAAGGATTCAAAGCCAAGAAAAGTATAGGAATAAAGAAAAGCATTGCATAATCATAAAGGAGTTGATTCTCCAAAAAGACATAATAAGTCTTAACATATAAGAGTTTAACCAAAGGAAGTCAAACTCTGAGGCAAAAATTTAAAAAAATTACAAAAGGAAATAGATTAATCCACTATCATAACTGTCAACTTTAATGCCCCTCTATCAGAAATGGACAGATTCAGATGTAGACAGAAAATTAGTAACAAAGTATAATTGACATTGATAGACTGCTTTATTCAACAATAGCAGAAAACACATTCTTCTCAAGCTCACATGGAACATTCACCAAGACAGACAATATTATTGTCCATAAAACACACCTTAATAAATTTAAAAAACTATAAATTATACACTAACTGCTCTCACACCACCATGAAAAAGGATGCGAAGAAATGGGGAACCTGTTGTACTGTCGGTGGGAATGCAGACTGGAGCAACCACCATGGAAAGCAGTATGGAGATACTTAAAAAAAAATTAAAAAATGGATCTGCCTTTTGCCCCAGCAATCCCATTTCTGGAAATATATTAAAAAAAAAAACCCAAAACACTAATTCTAAAGAATGTAAGGACCCTATGTTTACAATTGATTGTTATTTACAATCAACAAGATATGGAAACAGCCCAAGTGCCCATCAGTAGATGAGCGGATAAAACAACTATGGACATTTACACAATGGAATACTACTCGGCCATAAAAAAAAGAACATTTTACCCTTTGTGGCAGCAGGATGGACCTGGAGAACATTAGGCTACGCAAACTAAGCCAGTCAGAGAAAGACAAATACCATATGCTTTCACTTATATGTGGAATCTAATGAACAAACTAAACTAACAAGTACAATAGAAACAGACTCATAGAGAGAGAGCAGGATGACAGCTATTAAGGGGGTTGGTTAGAGGGTGGAGGGATTGAGCAAAAAGGAAAAAGGACTCATGGGCATGGACAACAGTGCAGTGATTGCAGTGGGAGGAAGATTAAGGAGGTTGAATGGTAATGGAAAAATACAATAAATTTTTTTAAAAGAAAAAAATTACAAACTGAAAGATAAATAAAAATATCCAAAGTACATAAACATTAAACAGCATGCTTCTAAATAACATATGGGTCAAAGAGGTATTTCAAAAGAAAATTTAAAACTTGAACCTGAAAACACAGCTTATCAAAAATTGAGGGAATGCTGCCAAGTTAGTTCTTAGAAAGACACTTACAGCACTGGATGCATAACACAAAAACATTAAATTCAATAATCTAAATGTTCACCTTTAGAAACTAGGAAAAAAGGGAAATTAAATTCAAAGTAAGCAGAAGAAAGAAAATCAGTAGAGAAAATAAAAAAAAACTATAAGCTCGTCAGAGAAAGACAAATACATATGCTTTCACTCATAATGTAGAATCTAATGAACAAACTGAACTAGCAAAACAGAGACAGACTCATAGATGGAGGGCTGGTGGGGGGTAGTTAGGGGGTGGAAGTGTTGAGCAAAAAGGAAAAAAGACACATGGACAAGGGCAACAGTGTGGTGATTGCAGGGGGAGAGGTTTAAGGGATCTAAATGGCAATGGGAAAAATAAAGATTTAATTAAAGAAATAAAATAAACAAAACCAAAAGATGTTTCCTTGCAAATTAAGATAAAGTTAATAAGCATCCAGCCAGGCTAACTAATACTAGGTTAGTGGTTCTTTTTTCTCAACACTAAATACTGGATTTCATTCCACTCTTCTTGCTTGCCTTGTTTCTGAAGAGAAGTAGGATGCGATGTTTATCATTGTTCTTTTATAGGTAAGATGGTCTTTCAGGATTTTTTCTTTATCTTTGATTTTATGTGTTTGTAAATAACATGACTAAGTGTAGTTCTTTTGGCATTTTTCCTTCTTGATGTGGCTTTAGTTTCTTGGGTCTGTGGTTTTGGGTTGACATTGGTTTGGGGATGATTCTGTCTTTATTGTGTCAAGTATTTCTTCTGTTCTTTCTCACTTTCTTGTCTTTCTTACATTTTTATTATATATATGTTACAACTTTTGTAGGTATTTCACAGTAGTTGGATTGTCTGCTATTTTTTTCAGTTCTTGTTTTCTTTGCTTTTTTTACTTTGGAGAGTTTATTGATACGTTCTTTAGCTTAGGTTCTTTCCTCATCCATGTGTAGTGAGTGTACCAATCAGCGTATCAAAGGCCTTCTTTATTTCTGTCACATTGTTTCATCTCTAGCAGTTCCTTTTGGTTCTTTTTATGATTTCTATCTATCTCCTTATATTATCTATCTTTTCTTGTGTATTGTTTACTTTACCTATTGCAGAACTTAGTTCCTTTTTTTCAAAGTACTAATATTAAAATTATTTTAATAATCTTAGTTTTTTTATTATTTGTTACTCAAATGGTCATTTTACTTATTTATTTTTGCATATTAAGTTATAAATTCAATAGGTATCTATGAAATTCCTCTCCATTTTTAAGATATAGTGTAGTATACAAAGGTAAAATTAAGATACACTTAACAAGCCTAAACAGGTGATTATGACATATAAATTTTATGATACTAATAAAAACAATAGAAATATGAATAAAATTAATTTTTCTAGAATGAATTATGTAATTCATTTAGAATGGCAAAGAGATTTCTGCATAAGAAAATTAGTAAACATAAATTTCCAAACATAGAAATTTTCATTATTTAAGAAATAGTTGCCAAATTTCCTTTGAGATGAAAATATTGTTGGGCACAGTAAAGAGTAAAACAGGCATTAATTACCTAGGCAGATATTACCATAGCTTGAAGTTTTAATACTAAGCAAAGTAATTTGCAATGGATGTGGTAGTCAAGGAAATACATACTGCATTATAAAAATGCATAAGAAATTTTAGCTGGCCATTCAAAAATTAGATTGAAAGGCTGCTGTCTTCAAGAATACCAATTCAGAATTGAAAGCAAAGCTGTCTATGAGGTAATTATGGACAACCAACTTTAGGAGAAGTGGAAATAAATTATAAGGGGCAAGTATTTGTGGTAATCTAAAGTAAACATAAACCCACATATTAGTAATACATTGAAAGTAGTAAATGAACAATAGTATATTATCAAGTATTGTGCCTCCATCACTATGACAAATATTTTATGACTGTTTAATGCTATTCTTCCTCATAATTACTATAACTTCCAGTGGAATAATACTTCTTTCTAATTGCCCTTTGATGGTCAATTTATTTCTCTTAAGATATAGACAACTTATGTATCAATAATTATTGAGATAATGAATTCCATCTATAATATATAAGGAAAGTGAAGAAATGGGAACTGATATCTACTAAGGTTCTATTATATCTCAGGTAGCTGGCCAATTGCTTTAACTCCATTAGTTTAAAAATCACATGAAGTAAATGTAATCACTCAGTTTATGTAAGTGATGGAAGATAGAGAAAGGTTGATCTTAAATGAAGTGTTAATAAACTAGTTTATGACTCCAAATCCAGGCTTTTTGTTTTGTTTTGTATGTTTTTGCCACTGCACATACATAGCGTCTGCCTCTAATGCTCTATTTTAGCTGTTCCATGATTCATGCAAGAGGAACGTACATGTCACGAGAAGTAGAAGAAATGAGTCAGAAAAATAAAATGAAGGACAAAGATTAAAATTACTGATGGAAAACATGAAAAACTCCCTAGAAGGTTGTCTGTTGTCACTAGTGGAGAAATAACTCAACCATTGTCTTCTTTTAAACAGGATTGACATGTATTTGTAGTCACACAGTAAACACCTGTAATCTGCAACTGTATTTGGGTTATACAGCGGTGAAAATGCTGCTCACAAGGTGACAAACCTTCTTTTTCATATAATAACACTTTTAATAATTGTCATGACCAGTATCCTCCAAAAAAGACAATGGTTATACAAGTAGAAAATTTAAGAAAAGACCCATATAGAATTTGCAGTATAAATAGGCAAGTTTCAGCTTCAAGTCTACATGTGTATTTTTACCTCGACAGCTCAGAAGTCAGCTGGAGAGTTAAAAAAATAAAAATGAAATCGGTGTTTTATTTGCTGTGCATAGAAGCTACTCTAAAGTTGTGGAAATGATGTTGTTTGTGTAGTCTCAGCCCCAGAATAAAGACTCCTCAACGTCCCAGCTGATACAGGCCCATTCTGATAGATGATTCAATCTTGCTTTACAGTTTAAGACATCATGCATTAATTTTATGAAAATACTATATTTAGTGGAACATTGAGGATCCTCATACTCCAAATGAGAAATTTCAGTTGAATGTTATTGCTGCCAATCATCTTGTGTATTGAGGTGGTGGCCCGTGCCATTCTCACCCAGGAAAAGCAGAATTCTGGGAGCTTATCTATGGATGAGCCTCTCTATGGCCTTTTCCTTCCCCAAGCAGATTAATCTTCACTTTTCAGATTCTAAAAGAAAAAGAAAACTTACCAGAAGAAGCCTGAAAAAAATCAGTGAGAGTAACGTCTAACTTCCTTTTTAAAATCACTTTCTTTTCTTCATTTTGCAATTTTAAAAAACTAATGAATTTATTTGGGTGACATTGGTTAATAAAATTATACAGGTTTCAGGTGTACAAGTCTATAATACATCATGTGTATAATGTATGGTGTGTTCACCATGCCAAGTCAAGTCTGCTTCTGGTCACCATTGACCCCTTTCTTACCCTGTTCTACCTCCCCCTTCCCCTCTTTCTCTCTGGTAATCACCATACTGTTGTCTGCATTTATGAAGGGTCTTTTGCTGTTGTTTAATCCCTTCACCTTTTCCACCCAGTCCCTCTCCCTACCCTCTGCACCTCTGAGAACTGGTTATCTGTTCTCTGTATTTATGAATCATTTCTGTTTTGTTCATTTTGTTCATTAGATTCCACATATAAGAGAAATCTAAAAAGTACTTTTAAAAAAAGGAAAAGTGATTAAAAATCCTGCTTGATGTCTGTCCTTTGACATTCTGACATTTTCACACATTATAAATTAATTTAAGAAAAGGGTAAATAATGTCTTTGAGAGTAGGCTAGAAATTTACAAAATACCCACACATATGCTAAAATGATTATTCAAATTTATGAATGATTGAAAGTTCATTTATTTTTTTTATTTTTAACTATGATCAAACAGAGCCCTCATAAACTTTAATTTACTTAATAATGTGAATAGAAAAAATTAGGTTCTAACAAAGTGTGAAAACAAAGTATAATAAAATTAAAAAGTTTAATATGACAAAATTTTATGTGACAAAATATTTCAAAATTCCACATAGTATAAATGTGAACACAATTGAAGTCAGTATGAAAATTTACATATTTCTAAGGTACTACAAAAATGTATGAATTAAACAAAAATCCAAATACTGCCCTGGCTGGTGTAGTTTAGTGGATTGAGCCCTGGCCTGTGAACCAAAGGGCTGCTGATTCAATTCCCAGTCAGGACACATGCCCGGGTTGGGGCCAAGGGTCCAGTTGGGGGTGTGCGAGTGGCAACCGTACATTGATGTTTCTCTCCCTCCTTTCCCTTCTCTCTAAAAATAAATAAATAAATAAATAAATAATCTTCAACAAATTTAAGTACAGAAATAAAAGGGCTTGAGGAAACATATTTTTTAAAAGCAGAAGCAAAATTAATTATCCATCCATCCACTCTTTTCTCAATCAACCTGCCTGCCCAGCATACATTCACTGAGCCTCTAGAATATTTCTGGCAATAAGCATGGAACCACTTTTATCCTTATTTATAATGACTTAAATAAAATTAAAAAATAAAATAACATTGTAATACATTAATATAATAAATAGAAACTATAATAAAATAGTCTGGAACACTAAACCAGATTTCAAAAAATGAAGGAGAGCACGTGGGCTTTTAATTAAATGCTTTTTGAAAACTAAATGGGTACAATTTTCCTTCAGAAAAAGTCATCACATTTTATGTTACCTTAAAGAAGCAGGTATTCAGCCACATTTATAGAAGGTTTCCAGAGCTCAACTTTACTTTTACCTATTGACACCTTTTCCAAGTTTTTTCTTTATATTATTTTACTAATAAATGGCTTTATTGTTGACTAAAGAGCCATGGGCAGGAAACAACTGAATTATCACATTGAAACTATTCTAAGTAATTCTCTGACTAGCCATCACAGGATGGATCAGCTCAGTTGTAAAATGCTTCTTGGTGGTTCTGTCTCATAGGAAGATGCCTCAGGAAGTTGAGATATAATTCTAGGTCAAATAATCTTGCTCTTGCTAGATTATCTTGGCTACTTAATGGAAAAAATTTCCCTAGGACAATGCCATGATTACCCACTTAAAGACGTGAATCAAAAATTTTAATAAATAAATAAGCTAACACATTATCTTTTGATTTGTTCAGCTTAGCCGAGATCTGAACTTATTTACATAAAAATAAGTTTTTAAGCAGAAATTCTAAAAACGTCTATAGACTTCTGTTTGTAATTCCATTGCTAGACAAATTATTGTGTTTTGTATGTGCGCTGTGTTTAATTAGTACCCATTGTCTAAATTATGCATATTATTATATGAGGATATTTGTTGAGATTTGTTCCTTGCTGTGAAATGTTATTTTTGAAAATTTAAAAGATGAATACTGTTTACATATTAATTGAAGGGATATTAATTTTCCCTAGCACAATTGATGCTTATATTTAGAGTTAATAAAGTAATCTGTAACGTAAAAGGTAGCTCATTTCAGATTACTTCCAAGTAAAGAGACAAATCTGAAATACTTTAGGTAAGAAAATGATACTTCAAATGGAAAGTTTACCAAGCTAAATATATAAGAGTATTATCATTTTCAAAAATATAGAGATGAGGGGGAACGTGGTCTTGAGTTCAGGACATCATCTTTCAGTTCCTTTCCCTTGGGGTCTAATGTCAAAATTTGTCAAAATTTCACTCCACATATCTGATATATTCATCTTTCTCAGCAGTGTGAACAGTTTGGTTTTTGTGAGCATTTGATGAAAGATGACATGCCATATTTAAATAACCACGGTTTAAAAACTACTTCAGAAGAAACTAGAGTGCTTTACAAGTTCAAATCACCAGAGCATGAATCACTATCTTTATCTTGAGCAGGTGTTTACTTCTGTTGTCATAAACCATGGCCAGATGGTGACAGACCAAGTAGTATAAACCTAATGGTCTCCACCTAGTCTTGGAGAGAGTGGTTTTCAGAGAAAAGTGATTATTTTACCCTATCTTTGACAGTAAAATCTCTTCTTTAGTATATATCATAACACAACCAGCCAACATTGTAAGTAGATGGAACAAACGTTACCATTATTTATGTATGATTTGTTTTATCTTTCTGGTTTCCACTTTCTTTTTATAATGTGAGTAGAAATTACTAAGTATTGAGAAAATAAGATAATAAGGTTTAATTTTTTTTAATATGAGATATTTTGGTTGAATTTTGATTTTCCTTTCATTATGTTATCTGTATTATAACCATGACATATTAATTCTGAGTGAAAGGTGAGCTGAGAGGACTAAGGGGAGGCTGGAAGAAAAAAAGGAATCCATCAAAACTTAGAAAAGCCAATTTGACACTGCCTGTTGAATGGGCTTAAGTTTGAGTGATATGTATGCCTTAGGTTGCACATTTTAATCCTGTTTCTAGTACAAGTAGTTTGATTTCAAATGCTCAGGGAATATCTATATTTTGTTATCCTTAAATTATGAGGAAAACATGTGGCTAAATAAATAATTAGATATGGTCTGAGGATCTATTTTTTCCTTCAAGTTCAATCAGAGCGTAGCAAAATTTGCAAGTAGAGGACGAAAAGTTAATACTCTATGGTTTTTGTGTTTTCATTTTTCCCTCTCCCACATCCCTTCTCATTATACTGGTCTTTTCTTTTTTAATTTACACTAAATGAAGGAATTTGCTTAGCACAGTTAACAACACACAAACACACAATGGTAAAAAAAAAAAAATAGCAATGTCTTAAGCTTTATTTTAGACCACAAGCAAACATTTTCACTACTTCTTAATCAGCTCCACATTAATGCAGTCAACTGCTGATAGTGACAGCCAGTCTGCTGGAAGCCAATGTTGACACATTTGTAAATACACCTGCTCAGATTAGAAGACACATATCCCCACATTATTCCTAGCTTAATTATCTATATTTATAAATGAGAAAAATCTCTCTCTCTCTCTCTCTCTCTCTCTCTCTATATATATATATATATATATATATTTTTTTTTTTTGTCTCCATTTTTGAGATTACAACTTACCTATTTCTTTCTATGCTGTATGGACAGATGACCCATGTAGACTGTCATAGCTGACATAGAGCACTATGGATCTGTGTGTCCTTTCTATCATGTGCCTGTGGACCTATTCCTCCATTCACTAAAACATTGATTGTGGAGGTCCAGTGTTTTACCCTAATAATCTAAAGATATGCTGATTTTTTTATAAATAAAACTGAGGACCTATTGCTATATGACACTAATATTGTCAAAACAGAAGAGAAATTAGAAGTAGTTTAGGGCTTAGTTACTCCATTCCTTTGGAAAATATGACTGTTAAAGGGATAGATTCTTCATTAAATATGCATGCTAGTTTTATATCAATATTTTATTTCCTAAAATCTTGTTTTGATCCTTTGATGTTTCTAAAAATATAGGGATGTTTTCTTTTGTATACCTCGTATTTTGTTCTAAAAACTCTTGTGATTTCGAGGCAATTTTTTTCTCCTTTTTTTTTGTATGTTGTTGTGCATCTTAATTTTATGCTATTTCATTCATATGTGAGATATAAAACTAAAAACAAAAATGAAAGAATAAGAAAAGCAAACCGACAGAAACTCATAGACACAGACAACAGTGTGGTGGTTTCCAGAGGGAAGTGGGGTGAAGAAGTAAGGGGTTAATGGGGTTAAATTTAAGATGACAAAACATTTGACTTTGAGTGGTGGGCACACAATGCAATATACAGATAATGTACCATAGTATTGTACTGTTCAAACTTATATAATCTTATTAACCTATGTCACCCCAATAAAATTAATTAAAGAATAGAGTCTTGAGTTTAATATTTTATTACCTAACTTATTTTAAACTTCACCTCCCATCTACACACACATGCACACACACATACACACTGAAAAAAGGGCTCATCAATTACTTAAAAAATGATTTAACTGATTTGTCTAAAGAAACTTTTCAGACGAAAAGGGACCTGCAAGAAGTAATCAAAGTGATGAAAAGCTGGGACCTACAACCAAGATTACTCTATCCAGCAAAGTATCATTTAGAATGGAAGGGCAGGTAAAGTGCTTCCCAGACAAGGTAAAGCTTAAGGAACTCATCATCATCAAGTCATTATTATATAAAGTGTTAAAGGGGCTTATTTAAGAAAAAGAAGAAGACCAAGACTCTGAATATTAAAAAGGCAACAAACTCACAACTATCAACAACTGAATCTAAGAACAAAGCAAACAAAACAAAACAACTAAGCAAACAACCAGAAGAGGAAGAAAATCATAGATGTGGGGATCATTGGAGGGTTATCAGGTTATCAGCCAGAAAGGGGAAGGGGGGAAAATGGAGAGAAAGGTGCAGGGATTAAGAAACATATTTGGTAGGTAGAAAATAGAAAGGGGGATGTTAAGAATAGAAAATGGAGAAGCCAAAGAACTTATATGCACCACCCATGGACATGAACTAAGTGAAGGATTGCTGGAGGGAAGGGGGTTACTGGGAGGAGGGGGACAAAGGGAAAAAATCTGACATCTATAATAATATAATCAATAAAATATACAATGATTTAGCACTGTAAGACTATACACAAATACAAAGAAATCTTCAACATTAGTTCATTTTGTACTTTAGACTTCATAATTATAATTTAAAGCTAATCAGAGAAATAAATATACACTTAGTCTTTGTCACAATGCTACCCAAAAGTGGACAAATAATTTCATTGTCGATTATAATTTCATATTCTGAAACTAATGCTGGATGATTTTCTTTATTATTTTTGAGGTTTTGTGATTTAGAAAAAAACACCACCACAAGAATGGCATGGTCTTATGCTAAATAACGTGTATCGCTAGTCAGCTTCTCTGAAAAATATGCTGTGTTACAGAGGAAGTTTATTGTTTCAGAAATAACATCCATGAGAGAGTTAAAGAGCGAGAACTCTTAAAAATGCTTCACTAAAAAATTATTGAGTATCTTGTATGTGCTAGATTCTGTGCTGTTGATGGTTAGAACTTGTCATTCTGCTCATAACTTGAGAATCTCTTAGAGAATAAAGTCAACAAACAGACAAAGAGATCTACAAAGAGTTAAAGTCTTGATATCTTCCTTTGAACTACTGGATCTAAGCATGAAGCTAGTTATATTCATGTGGTTCAATGATGCTAAAAATAATTTATCTGTTTTTCCTGATGAAGTATACACCAGTCATTTTAAAGCATTTGATTTTTATTTCATGAACTTAAAGGGACTTAAATATTTAAGGGAACTCATGATTATTGTCAAGTATTATAAATTAATGTAAATGTGTTCATAAAAACTTAGAGGCTAAAGTACATAAGAATTAAGACATGTGGGAAAGTTAATGAAGTTAATGAAAATATTGTTTCTGTAACCAGCAGGTCGAAATAAAAATATAGGGTGATTGTGAACCATAGAAGTAAACACTTAAAACATTAATTAAAATTAAAGAGCTGTTATTATCAATGTCATTCTAATAATAATGATAATGATAATAATAGAAATATATTTAAATCCTTGTAAAAGAAATGCTTTTTAAATGTGAAAACAGTATCAAGAGGACTGTTGTGCTGTATGCCTCTTGGTTTATTTGCATTTGCTTTAATATCTTCTTAATGTATGTATATATGTGTGTATGTACCTATATTCCACAAACACACATATAACCTTTATCAGATTTTTAATGACAATGTAAACCTTTAAAACTAGTATTAGGCTTATGTGTTCCATAACAACTCTGATTTTTCCCCTTAATTCACAATCAACTTTGCCTTCTCTTCTTTCTGTGCCCCAGGAAGTTGATATTTATAGATTGTATCCCTAGGAGCCATTACCCTTATCTTCTGGTTGAAGGACAGGAGGGAAAATATATTGAGATGTTTCTTCACTTTGGGCCTTGGTGATAGACTTGCTGAGTCTCATTTTCCATGGTTCCAGACAGCCTGGGAACCATTTTCCTATGAACCCTATTTCTGAGGCCTAGAGAAGAAAGAATACAGTTTCTGGCTGTAGCTACTGCTTGGTTTCTTCAATAGATTTTGTTTGTTCTCTTAATCCTTTCCACAATTCTATATATACTATCATCATTAAATTACCCTCAGAATTCCAGATGAATGTGTCTGTATGACTCTGTTGAGACTCTGACTGATAGAGCACATTTTGAAGTTTAATAGCATTACATATAATGAAATTGCCACTACTAAAGTTAACTGAACTGCTTAGATTTCCATAATGTGTTAGATGTGATTTCATTCATCCTGTAAATACAAAGTGCATGCATATATTGGTCCATCTCTGATGGTATCTAGTTGAGAGGAAACAAACTATTGATAAAATGGTTCCCCTGCAGATTGTTACATATGTGAGATAAGCAATTTCAGTAATAATAACAATTTTATATCACCACTGTAGTGTGGGCAAGGGAATCTATCTAAGTATGAGAGTAAGTCACAGTAAATTTTCTTGGAAGAGCTGAAACAAATCAAGTACAATATTCTGAGTACATACCTGGATTTGACTCATACACCTCCACTCTTAAAGTAAACTAGCCTTCTAATTTTAATTTTGTCTAGGGAAGATCGTCGGCAGCCGTCCGTCTCGAGAGACGATGGTGTAGCTTCTTAAGAGTCTATCTGCACCGCCGAGAATGGCTGTGCAGTCCGACTCGGGAGTGACACGGTATCTGTCTCCTCCCGTGTTGAATCGACATCTTGCGATGACGCTGGAGTGTCCTCTCCAGTGAAGCTGAAGCTACAGAGCCTGGGCAGGGTGATATGGAGGGTCTGCTGTTGCCCATGCAGCAGACCCCCCCTCTCTTCGCAGCTGAAGGGTCCAAGGGAAAGACGGAGTCAATACAGCTTGGCTTCAGGTGCGCCGCAGGAGTTGCCGGTGTTGACTACAACGTCAAACCGCCTTAGGGACTCCGGCTCCGGATTTTCTGTCGGGGTTTACTCCCTTAGCCTTTCCCCTGAAGAGGTATGCCGCAAGGCAGCGGAGGTTTTTGGAGTCAGAGTTTTCCTTCTCTGATGTGCCCTGACTGGAAGATCGAACCAGCGACACTTAGCTCGCAGGCCAACGCTCAGTCCACTGAGCCGAACCAGCCAGGGCTGTCTAGGGAAGATACCTCAGTGGAAAATGACATGTAGATTCAAATACAGCCAGGCTCAGAATTTTTTTTAAAACAAAACTGTCTCCTCCATCGTTATTTACATGAGAAAGTCAAGATATTGCCAAAGCCGAGTAACACAAAGCTAGATGAAATATTTTAACATTAAAATAATTATCGAAGAGCCCTGGCTGCTGTGACTCAATGGATTGAGCGTCAGCCCGTGAGCCAAGTGTCACTGGTTTGATTCCCAGTCAGGGCACATTACTAGGTTGCACGTCAGGTCCCCAGTTGGGGGCACGAGTGAAAGGCAACCACATAGTGAAAAAATAAAAATAATTACCGAAGAATTTTAGTGATATGGAAAAATAATCATAATATGCAATTATTTTTTAATGTCTGAAACAGCATATATATGGTTTGCCAAAAAGTTTGTGTGATATTTTTCCTGACAAATATAATATAATACAAATTGATATGGATATTTTGAGTATGTCCTGAATGATATAATATTAATTGTTCTCAATTAATGTCTCGATTTGGTTGCTATCAACTTGAACTGGTCTACGCAACCATGGAGCATCATCCAGCAAGAAATTTCCAACATAAAACTTCTCAAATCACTTTTGACATGTTCGATCAGTCACAGTTCCTTCTCCATACACTGCACAAATCTTCTCTGTGTGTGTTTCGGTTGCATTTTTACTTTTTCTTGAAATGATAAAACAGTATGCCAAAATGTCACTTATTTTCTTCCATCTTCAGTATTCAAATGGCTACACAAAAAAATCACCAATGTTGATAAGTTTTTAAAAAATGTATGCTGATATGTTATAATACAATCTACAAGATAGTTTTGAATGAAATTAAAGGCAACTAAGAGCTATTAGAGCCATCTTATTGGAAAAAAGTGACATTTTTGGCCAACTCAATGTACTTGTATATTTCATACATGTAAAGGATGCATCAATAAACATATATCAAGGGATATTTTGTTTATTTCTATTTCTCCTCTCAACCCAGCTAAGAGATATCATACAAAGGAAAAGAAGTAGACCTTCAAAGCAAGTAAGACTTGTATAGCAACCACAGAAAATAAAATAATAGTTGTTAAATGAGAAAAAAAGTCCAATCTAGAGTGAAGAAGGGCTGGATGTCACAGTCAGGGTCTAGTACCTAGGCAAGTTTTGCCTCCCTATTGTAATGTTAAAGGAGGGAAAACAGCAACACCAATTCAGGAACATGATCTGCCAGGGAGTCAACACAGCAAGGCCTGGATGGGACGAGGAGCAGACTAGTGCAGGCGGATCGCCCTCAGGGAGCATTCCTTGTTAAAACGTGTCCTTGTAGAGACAGTCTGAGGACTAGAAAACTACAATTTTTGGAGAATGTTAGTGCCCAGAGCAGAAACACACAAGTCAAACATATCTGGTGAGAAAGTATCATATAAAGATACGGGAAAGGGAGGAGGTGCCTTTCCCCCTAACTGACCTGTCTTTTCTACTGAATTCTTTCCTACCCTTGGTCTCTCTCCCTCCTTCTACTTTCATCAACAGCAACACTGCCACAACCAGCCAAAGGGTGGCAAAACTGAATTCTGATTTTTAGATTTGTTTTTCTAGCTTCCCAGCTGATAACTAAAGCTATCAGGAAAAAAAAAAAAGAGTCCATGGACAAAAATAAGCAGACATTGTTCAACATCAAAAACACTCTATGTGTGAGACATCAGAACCCTTAGTGATAACGTCTACTTTTGCCCTGCCGTTAAAAATGAGTGAGGTCTATATGAGAAGATGAATGTTAGCTGAACCTATTGAGATCATCATTTCACAATAAAAGTAAATCAAACCATCACTCATACAGCGATGTGCACCAATTATTTCTCAATAGTTCTGAAAAATAACGGGTGAAATGAAAGCTTCAAAAAATTAACTAATGTTAGTAATTTTCTTCAATTTCTAAAGTTATTTTTAGAGTAACCTTTGTCATCTTCATATTTGTTTTCTCTCTAAATAAATTAAGCTTCAGCTTAGCATTTAAAAATATTTACTGCAATGCTTGTGGGTACAAAAATACTTAAAGGTGCTAAATACATGTACATTCTATTTGCTTTCATAATTTTTATATGATTAAGGACAGATGAACAAAGTGAGAATATTTATCAGTTAGAAGCAAAACATAATTTCTCAAATTGTACCATGATTACTTTTAAACCTATATTTTTGAGTGGCAAATAAACTTGATGGACTCAGGACTCAGAGCATTATATGTATACATTTAATCCTTCATTCATAAGTTTTCTTGCAGTACCTGCCCCTTTATGCTGTGAAGTTCTTGGTTTGCTTTTCCTTTTGCCCTCAAGTCTCCTTCTCAGAACTGACAGCTTTGCTTCTGGTGATAAGAGCTCCAGGCCTCAGTAGCATGCTGAGCACTCTAGAGTTTCCAAAAAACAAACAAACAAACAAACAAACAAACAAAAAAACCACCAAGGCCCATTCCTCTAAAATCAGGAGAACAGCAAGACTCTTACACATGGTAAGGAGTAGAATGAGGTAAAGAAAAAAAATCAAGTGAAATAATTATAATCTATCCTTATCTTTGCAATGAATCAGGTTCAGTTATTTTGTATTATAGTTGACCCTGCCATTAATTTCTAATTTTGCTTAAATTCTAGTGTCTACCTTTAAGGAGAAATGTTTCTTATGAATGAGGCCTAAATATGTGTAAAAGTTTTCTGGAGCTGTTTCTAAATGCCTTGCAACGTGCCCAGACGATATGTTTAGGAATAGTTATATTGGAATGGTGAAAACTAATGAATGCTTAAATGGGCCAGCTATTACCTGTCCCAGCAGCTTATAGATATAAGTAATCATGAATCAGTTTTTTAAAAAGAATCAGGGCATTTTTCAATATATTTTTCTGTAGGCCAAGAGAGGAGAAGGAACTTTTTTTTTTTTTCCTTCGCAATGATTTAGGGCAATCTGCAAAAGGTTTCTTAAGCCTCCCCACCTGTGTTTACAGATAGGGTTTCATAATAAGACTAACCAGGATGTCACAATGTCTTTTCTATAATCTCAGATATAAGAAATGCAGTCTCTCAAAATACTCTTCCTAAATTTTTCCTGGCCATCTTACATGTGCTCATGAGCACAGCTTCTCCTGTCAGTCAATGCTGCTCCAAAGAGCATGAGCTAAGGACAACCTTATTCAACAGTGTCTCAACCGCGGAAACACTTGGTTCTGAGTTACCAACGTGACAAAGTTGTTGTTTTCTTTCTTCTTTCTTCCTTTCTTCCCTTCTTTCGTTCTATTTCTTTTTCTTTCTTTGTTTCTTTGTTCCTTTCTTCCTTTCTTTCTTTCTTTCTTTCTTTCTTTCTTTCTTTCTTTCTTTCTTTCTTTCTTTCTTTCTTTCTTCTTTCTTTCTCTTTCTTTCTTTCTTTCTTTCTTTCTTTCTTTCTTTCTTTCTTTCTTTCTTTCTTTCTTTCTTTCTCCTTTTCTCTCTTTCTCAAATTTACATCTTTCTTTCCCTTGGGTTATTAAGTGTAATATGTGCCTCATTACACATTATTTTGTCCTGGCTGGTTTGGCTCAGTGGATTGAGCGTCGGCCTGCGAGCTAAGTGTCGCTGGTTCGATCTTCCAGTCAGGGCACATAAGAGAAGGAAAACTCTGACTCCAAAAAACCTCCGCTGCCTTGCGGCATACCTCTTCAGGGGAAAGGCTAAGGGAGTAAACCCCGACAGAAAATCCGGAGCCGGAGTCCCTAAGGCGGTTTGACGTTGTAGTCAACACCGGCAACTCCTGCGGCGCACCTGAAGCCAAGCTGTATCGACTCCGTCTTTCCCTTGGACCCTTCAGCTGCGAAGAGAGGGGGGGTCTGCTGCATGGGCAACAGCAGACCCTCCATATCACCCTGCCCAGGCTCTGTAGCTTCAGCTTCACTGGAGAGGACACTCCAGCGTCATCGCAAGATGTCGATTCAACACGGGAGGAGACAGATACCGTGTCACTCCCGAGTCGGACTGCACAGCCATTCTCGGCGGTGCAGATAGACTCTTAAGAAGCTACACCATCGTCTCTCAAGACGGATGGCTGCCGAGACACATTATTTATGAAATATCACTTTTTATCTTCTGTTCTTTCTCTTTTTTCCTTTCATGACTCTAGTCTTCAAATTTTCAAGAATTTCTACACAAAAAGAATATATAAAGAGGATTATTTATTTGAAATTTAAGAAACATTGGCAGCAAATGTTAACCTCTAACTAAGAATACTCAAAATTTAAAGAGTTACAAAGATTTTGCAAACTGCTACCTGCATACATTCTGATTGGAAATATTTTGTTATCAATTTCACAGTGGTTATTTAGTCATAGTTCAAACTCAGAGTTGTGCTTTAAGTCTGTGTGTCTTCATTGTAGGTCTACTTACATGTATTTCTACTTCTTACATCTATAAATATGTGTCATGAGGGTCACATATGAAGCATGAGTCCAGGGGACTGGAAAAAATTACAGTCTGGATTAAAAAACATCATAATGAACTCAGCACCTTCTCTCCCCTCCATCAATAATGGTTTTTTCACTGTGTCATAAACAGTGTACCTCTGAGTACAATTCTTAGTACTATTGTAAATCATACTTGGTGACCTGCCCCTGTAGGTTGCTAGGCGTATCCGAACCTGATGATTTCTTACACTTGATCTGTAGATCTGCTATACCAACCAATTTTATATTTTATTTAAAAGATCAGCCATATTTGTGCACCCCTCTAAAAAATGGTGACTAAAGTTTTGATGTGAAACTAGCAGCTTTACACTGATTGTGTAATTTTTCATTCCAACTAAATGTTATTTAATATGCAAGCACAAAGAGAAGAAATTGTGAACTCACTCACATATTTATTATATTTTTGAGATACTAGGGAAACATGTATATTTTAATCAATAACCAGAGCCATCAGCTCTTACTGGATGTGCTTTTCAGACCTGGAGTAAGTATGACTGGGTATCATTTAATCATACCCCTTCTCTAGTTTCATTAAGAACATTATTATACAGATCAAATCAACCTAAATTTTTTTTTTAAAGGGAGGTTATATTTAAGGAGGAAAATAGTCACAAAATGGTGATGTAAGAGGTTTGGTGCATGTGGGGAGTTTCTTGTTGCAGCATATATGGATATGTGTAATTATTGCTTTGGTGGGTCTTTTAGGGGTGTGTGATATCGTATTAGAACTATCAGACTTGTACCATTACGTTCTTGCAGACTCTAATAGTTTCTTTGGCATTCCTTGTTTTTGATGATCTGTATAGTTTTGAGAAGTATTTGTCAGGCACTTTCTATAAACTCCCTTTGCTGGAGTCTGTCTGGAAGTCTTTGCTCTAGATCTGTTCAGGTGACAGAGCAAGCCCCGTCTGCTGGATCCATGCTTCAGCGGGGCGCTGTCGCTCTCATTTTATCATTTTCCTGTGGCACGTTAGCTGAAAGGTAAATGAAAGATCATTATCTCAAGTCCTTTATACAAAGCATAGAGGAGGAATTCCATTTCACACCAGTAAGAGCAGTGTCAGTTTCCTTTCCTCACAGACTTGTCTCTGTCCAATCTTCACTACTCACTCAACAACAACTATATAGCAACAACGTGGCTAGTATCCTATAGGTCATTGATAACACCAAACACTACAGAGCATTATGAACTAATATTCATACCAAACATGTCTTTTCATTCTTCACTGTCCAGTCATAAATTAATAGCCCAAGTCAGTTGACCTGATGATACAGGAAAGTAGAAATTGCCTAGGCATCTTTGGTATTCCTCGGCAAAATAAGCTCTTTCATACTATAGATCCTGCTTTCCAGATTTATCTTCTCATAACACATGTCCATGAATGATTTATTCAAGGATCAGCAATCAAAAGGGACGGCACCAGGATAAACAACACTGTCTTCCCAGGGCTACAAACTGGTTTTTGGTTTAAGATTTGGATCTGTTTTCATCTCAAGTACCAGAAAGAAAGCTGAATTATTACCTTCTTCTCCAAGAGTTTTTAGTTTCACAAAGTTTCCAAAAATAACCAAAGAGGTTTATCAGCTGATTGCCTCTTCATTTTGATTTTCCTTGACCTCACATTTCAGCAGCTGCCTAGTAGAGAAATCTATGTCCCCTATATTCCATTGGAAAGATGTATCTCTGATCATTGGTTACAGAGATTTTGGTCAGTAAAACCATGGGTAGAAAAGCAGCCACTGAGCTATCATTTTCTCATCAGAAGTCCCCAACCTGTCACCTATACATATATTATTCAACAGCAGCATTGTTAAGAGACAACACAGCTATGGTAGCAGTCTGAGTTTGTCACCAGTTGATACCAATACATATAATGTCACATTTACTAAGTTTTCCAGAAAGACATAGGCTTAAGATTCAGCAAGTATGACATCATTACCTTATTATGTTGGGATCCCAGATGGCATCCATTTTTTAAAAATTCCCTTATCCATATGGAACATTAAGACTGCCACAAATGTGTATTGACCATCCTAACCTCAATGTCCTGACAATATTTGATACCACATAATCATGTAAGGCAAAGGCCTGCAATCCAACCATTAGCTTCCCCTACAGTGGTATAGCTCCATTCCTATCCCTTAAAACCCTACAAGGGAGGATGTTAATTATAAATTTCCAAGGAACATTACTGTGGGGTACAGAACCTGCAAGCATTCCAAGGCAGGCCTGTGTCAATGCAAATGTGTCACATCTCCTTCACTCTTGAGTCCCTTCTTTTATAATCAATATTAATTTCTCAATAGCTGATGGTAGTTCACATAATACTATGTGGAAACAAAGTGATTGCATAAACAAATCAGAGCAGAAACTGAAAAGAAATAGCTATAAGGTGGTCATTGAGATGACATGAATATGTTGTATTTGTTTAACATTTTCATCAATTTTTAGCAAATATAAAAATGTACTTAATATATTTAAAAATTTTATTTTTTCAAGTACAGTTTACCTTCCATATAATTTTATATTAGTTTAAGAGGTATAGCATGCTTGTTAGGTGATTATGTATTTACAAAGTGAACTCCCAATAATTCAGGTACCCACCTAGCATCATACCCGGTTATTACAACATTATTTACTGTATTCCATGTGCTTTACCTTACAACCCTGTGACCATTTTTTAAGTACAGACTTGTCCTTCTTAATCCCTCACCTTTGCCGCCCATCTCCCCAACCCCTCTCCCCTCTGCCAACCGTCAGTCTGTTTCTGTACCAGCCAGTATCTTAAAGTAAATTCACACAGTCAAGGCTCTATGAACTCTAGTTTGAGAATCACTGTTCAGTAAGAAGCAACCTAATGCAATTTCTAATTTCTATTTTCATCTTTATTGCTAACTCTATCGATCCATTTATCTGTCTATAATTAAAAAGAAAGAAATAAGAGATCTGTCCAGAAAGTATCCAGCCATTTACTAAGAAAAAGGGAGATGTTTATTGGAGAAGATACAGAAACATGATACACAGGACAATGACGTTTCAGTCCCCTTCAAGGTAGGCACCTTGGGACCTTAAACAGTCCTCCAAATCGCCATCAGCTGCTCTGTCATATTTTCCTGAATCTCATTGTTCTAAAATCTCTTAACAAAGATTTTTTTCTCTTTGCTGTATTTTATAGTATTCTGTTATTTTATTACAACACTCTTCTTAACATAGTCTAATTTTAAGTTGAATCAATGTCTCTTCCTATCACTATTTTTTGAATAAGTTTTATTCATATTTGTAAAATCAATACTTAGCTCCTCTATTTTCAAAAAATATAACAAAATTAAGTGTGTTTACACATATATATTCACAAAAACACATATGCATATGTATATTTAATTATATTATTAAATAGATTAAAGTTGTAACTAATATGATTTTATTACAGTGATAAGATACAAAATGCATGCATGTATGTTTTATGCTTAAG